>NC_092233.1:21288923-21331423 GCF_036320965.1 Panulirus ornatus | reverse complement strand
TCCAATTTGATATTCCTTTTCTCCTCGTTCCCTCCACCTCTGACACATATATCCTCTTTGTCAATCTTTCCTCATTCATTCTCTCCATGTGACCAAACCACATCAATACACCCTCTTCTGCTCTCTCAACCACGCTCTTTTTATTACCACACATCTCTCTTACCTTTTCATTACTTACTCGATCAAACCACCTGACGCCACATATATATATATATATATATATATATATATATATATATATATATATATATATATATATATATATATATATATATATATATATATATTACTTATGCTTATAATCTAAATTTTCATTTCTTTATCTATACACGTTCCGTATAGCAAGAAATATGGACATGAAGTAATATTAATAGTAGTAGTAACAAGTGATCGTTACTAATAGTAGCATTGGTGTGAACAGCAGCAGCAGCAGTAGTAACAGCAATTACTAGTAGTAGAGACATCACTCCGATAAAAGTGACTTCACGACACTCTTCTTAAGATTACTGACCATCGCTTCCAGACGGAACAGTAACCCTTTGTTCAACCGAAGAGATGAAGTTCTTCGTCTCCCGAGAGCATCTTCCTGACCAGATAGCTGGGGCGTGGCATCATCATCTGCTGCTGAAGAAGGAGGAAGGAGGAGGAGGAGGAAGAGAAGGAGGGAGGGGGACGAACTTTGGCTGTGCAGATCTCGGGTTTTCACTTCTAAGTCATCATCGTAGGCTGTGTGTGACCGGCTCCCCCAGAGTGAGTCAGCACTCTTGTCAGCCGTCCAGTCTTCGTGCCTCATCATCTCTCGGGGCGTCAGCAGTCCCGTCAGCCAGCCAGTGGGTAGTACACCGTCACGTCACAGGACGTCAGTAGTCGAAGCAGCGTTAGTATTCCAACGTGTCACAGGACGTTGACAGTGTTGCCAAGCCGACCAGTTCTACCACACCATTAAGTCACAGGACGTCAGCAGGTCACAGGCTTAGGAGGAGGAGGAGGAGGAGGAGTTGGCAGGGTGTGTGTAAGGTTGGGTTGGGTTGGAGGAGAGACGCGCACCGAAGTAACCCTGGGCCATTTATTTGTTTTTGTTTTTTTTACGTCACTAAATATGTCCAGTACTTTACCTAAGTCCTTTTAAAGGGGGGGGGGGGGGGGAAGGGGCGTCCGTTCCCTCTCTATTTATAGCTAATTTGTCTCCTGCAGGAACTAGGGGAGGAGGAGGTCAAGGCGGATGCTCGTTCTCGCTCGAGCTCCCCCTTCCCTTCCTCCGCTGCTTCTTTATAAGAGTCACTTTATATTTTTTTTCCCCCTCCTCTCCTCCTCCCGCGCGCGTTTACCTCTCGCAAGACGTTTGATAATGCGAGTCGAGGGGCTTTTATGGCAGTGGCTCAGCAGAGGTTTGTGGTGGGTGTCGTGAGCAGGGGTGCGACAGGAAGAGGAGGACGTGTGGTCAGGCTTGCTCTCTGTCGCATGTGGGGTGAAGCAGTACACACACACACACACACACACACACACACACACACACACACACACACACGGGGGAGGTGGTGGTGGCGGCGGCAAGGCAGGAGAGAGAGAGTCTTGTGACAATATTCTGCCATTTTACTCTCGGGGGAACGTGCTGAGAATATATCAGATAACTATTAGCTGCGACGTCAAGGGGGATTCATGGTGTGGGTACTTGATACCGCGTCGCATCAGCTGGGCTTTTGATATTTGCATGTATCCCCTGTTGATGTCTCCCCTTTTTAATAAGCCTTTTTCCCGTGTGTGTGTAAAGTGAATTCCAGAATGGTCCGAGGGGTAGATTTAAGAGATGTGAGAGGTAGTGTTGTTACGTCGAGCTGAACAGTAAGTAACATTTACTGCCAGACTTGAGGTAGGAACGTGAAGCCAGACTTCGACTCCTCCCGTCAAGGGTCCAAGGTTGTTTTCTCCTTCCTGGTCCTTCCGATGCTGCGTCGGGACGACCAGACGGGTCGTCGATGATCATCAGACCAGACTTGGGAGTATTATATCGGCTTCCTGACCAAGAAAATTCCCGGGGAGTAGCAGGTACATTTAGTATACACCTGATCTTATATAAGACGTTTTCGGGGCCTGAACATGCAGGAGGGTGAAAGGCGTGCAAGGAGTAGAGTGAATTGGAACGATGTACTAAGTATACCGGGGTCGACCTGCTGTCAGTGAATTGAACCAGGGCATGTGAAGCGTCTGGGGTAAACCATGGAAAGTTCTGTGGGGCCTGGATGTGGAAAGGGAGTTGTGGTTTCGGTACATTATACATGACAGCTCGAGGCTGAGTGTGAATGAATGTGGCCTTTGTTGTCTTTTCCTAGCGCTACCTCGCGCGCGCATGGGGAGAGGGGGGGGGGTGCCATTTCATGTGTGGCGGGGTGGCGACGACAATGGATGAAAGCAGCAAGTGTGGATGTGTATATGTCTGTGTATGTATACGTTGAAATGTATAGGTACGTATATGTGCGTGTGTGGACGTTTATGTATATACATGTGTATGTGGGTGGGTTAGGCCATTCTTTCGTCTGTTTCCTTGCGCTACCTCGCTAACGCGGGAGACAGCGTCATAGTATGATAATAATGATAATAATAATATACATGCACGTCCTGTGCAGATCGACGAGGGTGTCGACCAGAACTGCCCTCTTATCTTCGATTGTGTTATTGAGCTGGAATTCGAGGAGGTAAACAGCCTGCGATCCTCCTACAGTACCTTATTAAAGCATCGAGATGAACCTCAGATCTGAAGCGCTTGATGTGATGGCATGCAACGCTTGCTAGCATGCAGTAAATGGCATTTGATGGCTGCCTGCAAGCGGCGTGTGAGGGGTGGGCAGGTCACCTCGCCCGGTGACCCGAGTGGGGTTATCGCCTAACGTCCCATTACATGTTCGTGTTTCGTGGCAATGCGCGAGCCTTAAGCTCAAAGTTCTCATGGAAATCCCTTTTGGAAATCACAAACGCTGCGATGAATTGGTTGATGGGGCGAGTTTCTTGCTTTCCCTCGTCTCACACCGACACCTCAAGACAAGTTTTTTTTTTTTCTTGTTGTTCTTTTGGAATTAAAGTGAAGTGAAGTTTACGTGTTCTTCCAAATGTACATGGCATTGTTGGGAGTCCATGTATATATATATATATATCTTCCCTCCCTCTCCACCCCCCCCGGCCTTGCAGTAGCGCCTGGGTTTTGTTCCTCACTTGTTCACTGATGGAGAGTAAATAACATCTCCGTCAGGTCAGTGATATTCATGGGATGGGGACTGATAGCGTGGCGATGTCATGATGTTCCCTCATACAGCTTATCTCCCTCAGCTTCTGGAAGTGCGTGCTCAGTTCTGGAAATGTGTCTAGTCACTTCTGGAAGTCTGTGGTCACTTCTGGAAATGTGTTTGGTCACTTCTGGAAGTTTGTGGTCGCTCCTGAATATATGTGTGGCCACTTCTGGAAGTGTGTAGTCAAGTAGATGAGAAAAGAAGTAGACTTTGAACATATATGCTTAACTGTACCTTCGAGCACCGTGGATTGGATGACGTCTAGAAAGGTAATTTGCGAGGATGGTGGTGTCTGCCATCGCAGCCAGAGAGAGAGAGAGAGAGAGAGAGAGAGAGAGAGAGAGAGAGAGAGAGAGAGAGAGAGAGAGAGAGATTTATAAAGATGAAAGTAAATGGATCTTTAGTTCTAATTTAGAGAATGCGGTTGGCGTGCTTGTTCCCAGACTTGAGTAATCTGGCGCGTGCAGTTTGGTGTCTTGCTTGAGTTATACTTAACGCTTCGTGTTGCCGCAAGACACTTATATTTAACCTGTGATTTTTTTTTTTAAAGTAATGTTGAGAGCGTTTTGTGCCTTTGACCTTCCCGTTTAACACGTTGCCGTGTGGGTGAACATTGGTGACGCTCTGGGGGTGGCTACTGCTGGAGGTTCATCTATTGCTAGTGGAGTGATGAACCTTGCAAACACTGCTTTTAGATTATTCAACTATTTGCACAGTTTACCATAGGGAGGCAACGAGTCTAACCCTAGAACATTAGGCGTCTCTGTCTTCTTTGTCAACCAACAGCGTTGGTGTTGGATGCTGCTGCCAGCTCACCAGAGTTAATCCCCACAGAAGGGACGAGCCTCAGTGCCAGCGATCCGTTCCACGTAAATGGGAGCAGGATGAACGAGAGTTGGAAGATAGGAAGACTACCACAGGTCCGTCAACCTGTTCATCCATGACTCTACATGCGATTAAGAGAACTCTCTCGGTACGTCATTGCTCTATGAGGCCCATATTTCGCCACCCCGATATTTAAGAAAATGGTGCACTGCTCACATGACTGTAGGTTGTCAGTGAGAAAGAAAGAAGAAATGGAAAGATTAGTGAGTGAATTCAGGGTCATATGTGTACAGTGAGAACGTGTAATAATCTTCAACACCTGTAGAGGGTGTTTAAGATTTTGTAGTTGTTGTGAATTGACATTGATTGCCATAATCAGTGACCCCGGCAGTCGATAGGCGTACAGCCCAAATAACCCAGCGACCATAAACTGAATCTCTGTAGCGAAGAAGAATTACGCCATTACCATCTGGAGGTATATGTGCAGGTTATATGTGACCCACGCGTTCTACACGTGAGGGACTGAGTATGTGTAATCCTATACCAAAAGAGTTTCCGTCATGTTGATTCTTACTGATCACAGTTGTCTTGATGGGACTGGATCATCCTCTCCGAATGATGGCATATTTCTCGTCCTCTGGTCATGTGAGCACAGGCTCTCCGTATCGTAAAGTCATGTTTCGTATATCGCTTAAGCTTGCTGCTATTTTTTTTTCCCCCTCCCGGCCGCCGTTTTCTTTTATATCGCCACTCTCAGATGGTGAGATGGAACAGAATTAAGCTAATGAAAGGATTCCGACTCTTTCTTCATGTTTCATTTCCGGCATATTCATTTTTGGCCATGATCCTGTTCTATCCTTTCTTACTTATAATTTCTTTATTCTCTTCGCTGTATCCCTCTTCACTGTATCTCACTTCACTGTATCTCCGGAGATGCAGAAAGCATTACAAGAAATTGAATGATTGATTATTCTCTGTACCATTTTATTTTCTTTCTTCTCATGATCCTTTTCTGTCCCACTTTAAGGCTGTTGGGAGCAGTGGTGACTCTGTCTTCCATGTGCAGGGTGGTTGAGAAAGCATACCCACTGGAATTAGGGTAAACTACGAGTTTTTATATGTTTTCTGTGTTCAACCATTTCCACCCATCCCAACCCACTGGAAAACTTCCACAACGTGTCTCTTCAGGGACTGTACGTGGGACTGGGATGAAGTACACACGGGTCGACAGTGGGTATCCTGAGAGTTAATTTTCGTGGCCCCGATTCAGCACTGTGACCCGCCATATTTCACTCTAGTTTTTTTTTCCTTAACGTTTATCACATGACGTGAAGACCATAAAACTTATCTTAATGTATCTTTCATCATTTTTATCCAGGGACGCGTGACTTCCTTGTTCTCTAGGTCAATTTCTTTCTTTCTTTTTTTTTCGTGAAGTCAATGACTTCTTTTTGGTGCTCATTCTTTTTTTCATTCAGTTTCTCATAACTTCATCTCGTGAGTAGAACCTTTTCACTGTATTGACTTAAGGTAGATCTTAAAGCTCCCTCGTGACTGCCCTCTTCCTGGGGAATGTCTTTCGAACGAAGACTTCCTGTCGCACCCACGTGAATGGTCGTCGCTCTTATTGAAGTGCTCGGCATTCGCCAACGTCTCCGTCGTGTGATACATTCCTGCAGTGGAGGTGTTTAGTGACGCCATTACCCCGTGCCGGGTACCTGTAGGTAGAGGGAGGTCGAGAGATCGGGGTATGATACCAGAAGTGGAGGCAGCACGACACGATGCTGGAAAAGTCCTTGGGATGTGTTCGTAGGGCGACAGTGGCCCCCTAGACACACACACACACACACACATACACACACACACACACACACACACACACACACACACACACACACACACACACACACACACACACCTATCCGCAGGTAGAGGCTGCAGAAATCATATAGATATCCCGTTTTAATAGTGTACCCTCTTTGGTTTACTTATGAAAGTGAAGCTAGAGCTCACTTTAGTACCATTGTGATTTCGTATCATTTTATCCCACACTGTATTTCATGATACTTTAAGCATTATACTTATTTATGAAGGTTAGTTTTAAAGACATTGTACCTTTTGATCTCGTCTCTTGCTTCATTACAATGATGATCTGTGTTCTTAACATCCTGGCTTTTCCGACAGAAAAAGAAAATCACGTGATTACCAGATTAAGAGTCATGTGGCCACCAGCTCGACTCTCTTGCTTCAGCCGCCGAGGAAGCTAATGTTATGTGACGGGAGTTGACGCTTTACAGGTCCTTGAGCACGACGATGCGTTCCTTGAGCACGACGATGCGTTCCTTGAGCACGACGATGCAACCCTTGAGCACGACGGTGCGGTCCTTGAGCACGACGATGCGTTCCTTGAGCACGACGATGCAACCCTTGAGCACGACGGTGCGGTCCTTGAGCACGACGATGCGTTCCTTGAGCACGACGATGCAACCCTTGAGCACGACGGTGCGGTCCTTGAGCACGACGATGCAACCCTTGAGCACGACGGTGCGGTCCTTGAGCACGACGATGCGTTCCTTGAGCACGACGATGCGTTCCTTGAGCACGACGATGCAACCCTTGAGCACGACGGTGCGGTCCTTGAGCACGACGATGCGTTCCTTGAGCACGACGATGCGTTCCTTGAGCACGACGATGCAACCCTTGAGCACGACGGTGCGGTCCTTGAGCACGACGATGCAACCCTTGAGCACGACGGTGCGGTCCTTGAGCACGACGATGCAACCCTTGAGCACGACGGTGCGGTCCTTGAGCACGACGATGCGTTCCTTGAGCACGACGATGCGTTCCTTGAGCACGACGATGCGTTCCTTGAGCACGACGATGCGTTCCTTGAGCACGACGATGCGTTCCTTGAGCACGACGATGCGTTCCTTGAGCACGACGATGCGTTCCTTGAGCACGACGATGCGTTCCTTGAGCACGACGATGCGTTCCTTGAGCACGACGATGCGTTCCTTGAGCACGACGATGCGTTCCTTGAGCACGACGATGCGTTCCTTGAGCACGACGATGCGTTCCTTGAGCACGACGATGCGTTCCTTGAGCACGACGATGCGTTCCTTGAGCACGACGATGCGTTCCTTGAGCACGACGATGCGTTCCTTGAGCACGACGATGCGTTCCTTGAGCACGACGATGCGTTCCTTGAGCACGACGATGCGTTCCTTGAGCACGACGATGCGTTCCTTGAGCACGACGATGCGTTCCTTGAGCACGACGATGCGTTCCTTGAGCACGACGATGCGTTCCTTGAGCACGACGATGCGTTCCTTGAGCACGACGATGCAACCCTTGAGCACGACGGTGCGGTCCTTGAGCACGACGATGCGTTCCTTGAGCACGACGATGCGTTCCTTGAGCACGACGATGCAACCCTTGAGCACGACGGTGCGGTCCTTGAGCACGACGATGCGTTCCTTGAGCACGACGATGCGTTCCTTGAGCACGACGATGCGTTCCTTGAGCACGACGATGCAACCCTTGAGCACGACGGTGCGGTCCTTGAGCACGACGATGCAACCCTTGAGCACGACGGTGCGGTCCTTGAGCACGACGATGCGTTCCTTGAGCACGACGATGCGTTCCTTGAGCACGACGATGCGTTCCTTGAGCACGACGATGCGTTCCTTGAGCACGACGATGCGTTCCTTGAGCACGACGATGCGTTCCTTGAGCACGACGATGCGTTCCTTGAGCACGACGATGCGTTCCTTGAGCACGACGATGCGTTCCTTGAGCACGACGATGCGTTCCTTGAGCACGACGATGCGTTCCTTGAGCACGACGATGCGTTCCTTGAGCACGACGATGCGTTCCTTGAGCACGACGATGCGTTCCTTGAGCACGACGATGCAACCCTTGAGCACGACGGTGCGGTCCTTGAGCACGACGATGCGTTCCTTGAGCACGACGATGCGTTCCTTGAGCACGACGATGCGTTCCTTGAGCACGACGATGCGTTCCTTGAGCACGACGATGCGTTCCTTGAGCACGACGATGCGTTCCTTGAGCACGACGATGCGTTCCTTGAGCACGACGATGCAACCCTTGAGCACGACGGTGCGGTCCTTGAGCACGACGATGCAACCCTTGAGCACGACGGTGCGGTCCTTGAGCACGACGATGCGTTCCTTGAGCACGACGATGCGTTCCTTGAGCACGACGATGCGTTCCTTGAGCACGACGATGCAACCCTTGAGCACGACGGTGCGGTCCTTGAGCACGACGATGCAACCCTTGAGCACGACGGTGCGGTCCTTGAGCACGACGATGCAACCCTTGAGCACGACGGTGCGGTCCTTGAGCACGACGATGCAACCCTTGAGCACGACGGTGCGGTCCTTGAGCACGACGATGCGTTCCTTGAGCACGACGATGCAACCCTTGAGCACGACGGTGCGGTCCTTGAGCACGACGATGCGTTCCTTGAGCACGACGATGCGTTCCTTGAGCACGACGATGCGTTCCTTGAGCACGACGATGCGTTCCTTGAGCACGACGATGCGTTCCTTGAGCACGACGATGCGTTCCTTGAGCACGACGATGCGTTCCTTGAGCACGACGATGCGTTCCTTGAGCACGACGATGCGTTCCTTGAGCACGACGATGCGTTCCTTGAGCACGACGATGCAACCCTTGAGCACGACGGTGCGGTCCTTGAGCACGACGATGCGTTCCTTGAGCACGACGATGCAACCCTTGAGCACGACGGTGCGGTCCTTGAGCACGACGATGCGTTCCTTGAGCACGACGATGCGTTCCTTGAGCACGACGATGCGTTCCTTGAGCACGACGATGCGTTCCTTGAGCACGACGATGCGTTCCTTGAGCACGACGATGCGTTCCTTGAGCACGACGATGCGTTCCTTGAGCACGACGATGCGTTCCTTGAGCACGACGATGCGTTCCTTGAGCACGACGATGCGTTCCTTGAGCACGACGATGCGTTCCTTGAGCACGACGATGCGTTCCTTGAGCACGACGATGCAACCCTTGAACACAACGGTGCGATCCATGAACACGACTTTGCAACCACTGAGTGCGACGGTGCGGTCCTTGAGCACGACGATGCGTTCCTTGAGCACGACGATGCGTTCCTTGAGCACGACGGTGCGGTCCTTGAGCACGACGATGCGTTCCTTGAGCACGACGATGCAACCCTTGAGCACGACGGTGCGGTCCTTGAGCACGACGATGCGTTCCTTGAGCACGACGGTGCGGTCCTTGAGCACGACGATGCGTTCCTTGAGCACGACGATGCAACCCTTGAGCACGACGGTGCGGTCCTTGAGCGCCATGTCACAACCCTTGAGCACGAAGTTACTACCTTAGGGCACGCTGGCCTGGTAAGTGATACCTGACCCTTAAGGATGGGGTCGAGTTCACGCAATCATACCCAAGGGTCGTACCGATATCATCAGGAGGATGCGAAGGCACCGACGTGTCACGGAGGCAATATTTTGGAAAGATTACTCTCCAGGTTTGATTGATATGATTGCGTTCCTGATACATACGTGTATTGATGACGTTTGTGGGGTGTCCAGGAATAGACCCAGTGTGTCGATGGCCAAGAAACGGATATAAACAAGTGTTTATGTACATTTGAACGCCATGTAACTACAAATACACGTGGAGGTAATACAGGTACATATACGTTGTCTGCAATGAATTTGGTAAATGATTATGATAGAGTTAAAGAGTTTTGTTGTAAAAAAGATTAACATCAGACTGTAAACATTAAGATAACAGAACTGCTTGGGGCATAAGTTCATGCCCTGTAGTGATGTCTCGTGCGGTAATAACGTGAGTCTTACGTACAGGAGGTTGGGGCGAGGGAGCCTGTATTCGAACCCTTGAGGTCAGGCAGTAAAGGGCTCAGCGGACTGCCCCCATCATCACTACCGTTCATGACTACAGTCAGCTCACTATTACCACTGTACCCAGAACATATGATCACGTGATCGTTATTTGTAACGCGTCTTTACATAAAGATTTGAAAGGAGTGACGTCAGAGTTTGGTACGGGGGGAGAGGGAGGGTTGGATTCACGTCGGCGAGGCGTCACGCGACGCGTGTGTCCGTTACCAGACCTCAAGGCACCCCCGGCTGCAGTTCCCTCCTCCGTGACCCAGATGACCCGCCGGGCCGGGTCATCTGGGTCAATGAGTGGGGGTCGCTGTGGTGTATCCTTCGTGAGGCTGTCGTGGTTGATTCTGTCGAGGTGTTTTGAGTCCTTGCCACAGTGGGTGCCCGAGGAAGGTCCACAATAGCAGGTGTGTCGTCCCTCGGGTTTGTCCACGTTGATGTGGATTTACATCCAGGGTTTGATTTGTGTGTCGTGGAGGTCGTGCTCTGAGGCAGCATGGCCATCAAATAAAGTATTTCTTTACCCAAAACTGGATATCGGTGTATCTTCTTTATATATATATATATATATATATATATATATATATATATATATATATATATATATATATATATATATATATGAATAAGAGCAAGGTTATTAGGTACAGTAGGGTTGAGGGTCAAGTCAATTGGGAGGTGAGTTTGAATGGAGAAAAACTGGAGGAAGTGAAGTGTTTTAGATATCTGGGAGTGGATCTGGCAGCGGATGGAACCATGGAAGCGGAAGTGGATCATAGGGTGGGGGAGGGGGGCGAAAATTCTGGGAGCCTTGAAGAATGTGTGGAAGGCGAGAACATTATCTCGGAAAGCAAAAATGTGTATGTTTGAGGGAATAGTGGTTCCAACAATGTTGTATGGTTGCGAGGCGTGGGCTATGGATAGAGTTGTGCGCAGGAGGATGGATGTGCTGGAAATGAGATGTTTGAGGACAATGTGTGGTGTGAGGTGGTTTGATCGAGTAAGTAATGTAAGGGTAAGAGAGATGTGTGGAAATAAAAAGAGCGTGGTTGAGAGAGCAGAAGAGGGTGTTTTGAAATGGTTTGGGCACATGGAGAGAATGAGTGAGGAAAGATTGACCAAGAGGATATATGTGTCGGAGGTGGAGGGAACGAGGAGAAGAGGGAGACCAAATTGGAGGTGGAAAGATGGAGTGAAAAAGATTTTGTGTGATCGAGGCCTGAACATGCAGGAGGGTGAAAGGAGGGCAAGGAATAGAGTGAATTGGAGCGATGTGGTATACCGGGGCTGACGTGCTGTCAGTGGATTGAATCAGGGCATGTGAAGCGTCTAGGGTGAACCATGGAAAGCTGTGTAGGTGTGTATATTTGCGTGTGTGGACGTATGTACATACATGTGTATGGGGGTGGGTTGGGCCATTTCTTTCGTCTGTTTCCTTGCGCTACCTCGCAAACGCGGGAGACAGCGACAAAGCAAAAAAAAAAATATATATATATATATATATATATATATATATATATATATATATATATATATATATATATATATATATATATATATATTCCTATGAGTCCACGGGGAAAATGTAACACGATAAGTTCCCAAGTGCACTTTCATGTAATAATCACATCATCAGGGGAGACACAAGGGAGAAATATAACAGTCAGTTGATATATATATATATATATATATATATATATATATATATATATATATATATATATATATATATATATATATATATATATCAACTGCGTCTCCCCTGATGATGTGATTATTACATGAAAGTGCACTTGGGAACTTATCGTGTTACATTTTCCACGTAGACTCATCGGAATATATATACATAGATTGATAGATAGATAGATGTGTATTTTCCCACATAATTTACCTCCTCGTTGTTCTTAAGTCTTTCAGGTATCGAGTCGATATTTCCATGTAATTCAGGTCGAGCCTTCGCCCTCCGTCCTTTCCCTGAGAGCGTCCAGCCGGCCCCTACCAGCCCTCAACGTTCCTGGTTCACGTAACGTACAAATCAGGAACGTTTGTTGGGTTTATGGTGGTGTGTGTACACACGGTCACACCTCGCGGGCGCCACGGCTCCAACTCCCCAAAAGAGTTTGTGTTTTGTGTTAATTGAGTTTACCTCCGTTTTTTATTCATTTATTTATCTTTTATTTTGTGGTGGCTTCTGAGGATAATTGACTTCAAGGTAGACGAAAAGCAAAGACAAATAGGTTATGGGTTGTTAATGGTGTGCGTAGGAGAGAGAGAAGGTTCTGGGAGCGTTGAAGAATGTGTGGAAGGCGAGAACGTTATCTCGGAGAGCAAAAATGGGTATTTTTGAAGGAATAGTGGTTCCAACAATGTTATATGGTTGCGAGGCGTGGGCTATAGATAGGGTTGTGCGGAGGGTGTGTCTGTTGGAAATGAGATGTTTGAGGACAATGAGTGGTATGAGGTTGTTTGATCGAGTAAGTAATGAAAGGTTAAGATAGATGTGTGGTAATAAAAAGAGTGTGGTTGAGAGAGCAGAAGAGGGTGTATTGAAATGGTTTGGTCATATGGAGAGAATGAGTGAGGAAAGATTGACAAAGAGGATATATGTGTCAGAGGTGGAGGGAACGAGAAGTGGGAGACCAAATTGGAAGTGGAAGGATGGAGTGAAAAGATTTTGAGCGATCGGGGCCTGAACATACAGGAGGGTGAAAGGCGTGCAAGGAATAGAGTGAATTGGAGCAATGTGGTATACCGGGGTTGACGTGCTGTCAGTGGATTGAACCAAGGCATGTGAAGCGTCTAGGGAAACCAGGGAAAGTTTTATGGGGCCTGGATGTGGAATGGGAGCTGTGGTTTCGGTGCATTACACATGACAGCTAGAGACTGAGTGTGAACGAATGTAGCCTTTGCTCTTTTCCTAGCGCTACCCCTCGCGCACGCGGGGGGAGGGGGGTGCCATTTCAAGTGTGGCGGGGTGGCGACGAGAATGGATGAAGGAAAGAAGTATGAATATGTACATCTGTATATATGTATATGTCTGTGTATGTATATGTATGTATAAATTGAAATGTATAGGTATGTATATGTGCGTGTGTGGGCATTTATGTATGTATATGTGTATGTGGGTGGGTTGGGCCATTCTTTCGTCTGTTTCCTTGCGCTACTTTGCTAACGCGGAAGACAGCGACAGAGTATAATAAAAAAAGAAGAGAGAATATATATATATATATATATATATATATATATATATATATATATATATATATATATATATATATATATATATATATATATATGTGTGTGTGTGTGTGTGTGTGTGTGTGTGTGTGTGTTTTGATTTACAGTTACCTGAATTCTTGGAAGAAATTGGTGTGAGGAGGGCGAAAGAAGATGGAGTGAGTGAATGGTCGGGTGTTGGGGGCTCGGGCCATAAATGCTGTGTCACTTGAGTTTGCAGAGAGTGCGTGAGGGTGGTAAATTACTGGAAACACGAGAGATAATATGTGGGCTGTAGATCGTGCAACCCAACACTAAATGGTAGTTATTCCTCCGTACCTTCAGTGGAAGTAAGAAAGCGTCAGTGTGGTATACTGTGCGTCACTGTGTAATACCTGGCGTCATTGTGGTATACTGTGCGTCTCTGTGTTATACTGTGCGTCGTTGTAGTATGCTGTGCGCCTGACGGCAATATAATCAATTTAAGCACAGGTGCTGCTGAAGCTGCGGGTGTGTGCTTGGAAGAGAGAGAGAGAGAGAGAGAGAGAGAGAGAGAGAGAGAGAGAGAGAGAGAGAGAGAGAGAGAGAGAGAGAGAGAGAGAGAGAGAGAGAGAGAGACTTTAAGGGAAACAAGCGAACGGCGATGCAGGAGGGTGAAGGGTTAGAGATGATATTCCTCTGTAGCATGGAAGGTCAGGTTAGGTCAGGTCAGTTCAGGTCAGACGTGAAAACATGATGTTGACGAGACTGTTCACTGCTTGAGAAAGACGGTTTATGGAACATAAAGGAACTGAATGGTGGAATATATATTGAAAAGAACTGAGTGGCCAAGTATATTAAGGGAACACTTGGGGAAATATATTGGTGAAGGAACTTCATGGGAAATATATTGGTGAAGGAACTGGATGGGAAATACATAGGTGAAGGAACTGAATGGGAAATACATAGGTGAAGGAACTGGATGGGAAATGCATAGATGAAGGAACTGGATGGGAAATACATAGGTGATGGAACTGGATAGGAAATACATAGGTGATGGAACTGGATGGGAAATACATAGGTGAAGGAACTGGATGGGAAATACATAGGTGAAGGAAATGGATGGGAAATACATAGGTGATGGAACTGGGAGGGAAATATATTGATGAAGGAACTGGATAGGAAACATATTGATGAAGGAACTGGATGGGAAATACATCGATGAAGAATCTGGATAGGAAATATACTGATGAAGGAACTGAATTGAGAAACATATCAAAATGATTCCGAAAACAGGGCCACAATCTGTGTATATATATAATTCTGTCAACATAATCCAAGCACAGCGGCGACTGAACCAGTCACAACTTTCAGTGTGATAATTCTTTTTAATTGGTTGTTATAACCAGTTCTAGTTCTTATGACTTAATTATCAATCATGATTTTGTGGCTTATTCTCATGACCTAATTGTGTCAAGACAATGTAAGACACCTTTGTGACTCTCTAACCTACTGTAGATATATAATGTTTATATTAGTAATTTTGACTATAAATCGTCAAACTGTACAGGTTGTCATACCAGCTTTTTCACTGGTCGACACTTTTTGGTGACATTAATTGCACTCTGGTTTTAGTCAGCTGTTAAAACGCGTATCGGTGATCTCTGTGTGTGACATGTGTTGTAATTGAAAGCCCCCCAAAATTTGTTTTTTCGTTAGTGTGGTGCTTGATTTTATTTATTTTTTTTTTTATTTAGCCTTGACTGCACGGGCAACAGAATCCCCTGAATCAAGGCCATGGCATTAATGCTGTATATATATATATATATATATATATATATATATATATATATATATATATATATATATATATATATATATATATTATCCCTGGGGATAGGGGAGAAAGAATACTTCCCACGTATTCCCTGCGTGTCGTAGAAGGCGACTAAAAGGGGAGGGAGCGGGTGGCTGGAAATCCTCCCCTTTCTTGTTTTTTTTAATTTTCCAAAAGAAGGAACAGAGAAGGGGGTCAGGTGAGGATATTCCCTCTAAGGCCCAGTTCTATGTTCTTAACGCTACCTTGCTAACGCGGGAAATGGCAAATAGTATGAAAATATATATATATATATATATATATATATATATATATATATATATCAGTTGTTGTTCGCTGATGATACAGCGCTGGTGGCGGATTCATGTGAGAAACTGCAGAAGCTGGTGACGGAGTTTGGTAAAGTGTGTGGAAGAAGAAAGTTAAGAGTAAATGTGAATAAGAGCAAGGTTATTAGGTACAGTAGGGTTGAGGGTCAAGTCAATTGGGAGGTGAGTTTGAATGGAGAAAAACTGGAGGAAGTGAAGTGTTTTAGATATCTGGGAGTGGATCTGGCAGCGGATGGAACCATGGAAGCGGAAGTGGATCATAGGGTGGGGGAGGGGGAGAAAATTTTGGGAGCCTTGAAAAATGTGTGGAAGTCGAGAACATTATCCCGGAAAGCAAAAATGGGTATGTTTGAAGGAATAGTGGTTCCAACAATGTTGTATGGTTGCGAGGCGTGGGCTATGGATAGAGTTGTGCGCAGGAGGATGGATGTGCTGGAAATGAGATGTTTGAGGACAATGTGTGGTGTGAGGTGGTTTGATCGAGTAAGTAACGTAAGGGTAAGAGAGATGTGTGGAAATAAAAAGAGCGTGGTTGAGAGAGCAGAAGAGGGTGTTTTGAAGTGGTTTGGGCACATGGAGAGAATGAGTGAGGAAAGATTGACCAAGAGGATATATGTGTCGGAGGTGGAGGGAACGAGGAGAAGAGGGAGACCAAATTGGAGGTGGAAAGATGGAGTGAAAAGGATTTTGTGTGATCGGGGCCTGAACATGCAGGAGGGTGAAAGGAGGGCAAGGAATAGAGTGAATTGGAGCGATGTGGTATACAGGGGTTGACGTGCTGTCAGTGGATTGAATCAAGGCATGTGAAGCGTCCGGGGTAAACCATGGAAAGCTGTGTAGGTATGTATATTTGCGTGTGTGGACGTGTGTATGTACATGTGTATGGGGGGGGGGGTTGGGCCATTTCTTTCGTCTGTTTCCTTGCGCTACCTCGCAAACGCGGGAGACAGCGACGAGGTATAAAAAAAAAAAAAAAAAAAAAAAAAATATATATATATATATATATATATATATATATATATATATATATATATATATATATATATATATATATATATATATATATATATCCCAAGCCAAGTATCCAGTTTGATCTACCATGCCCTCGAGAAGGATGAATAGACGTGTTGACTGTGAACCGACTACCTCAACCATGATTCGAACCTATGCGCTCGACTCCTGGCGGGCCGTGAATGCGCCACGGTCAGCAGTGCTAGCCGCTGCACCGCTGCCTTGAGTACTGCAGTTAGATACAAAGGAATGAGAACAGTAACAGACCACTGGGTGTTTTTGAGGCTGTGAGAGAACATCCATCCCCGTGTACTGAAAGAGTGTGCCTCTGATCTTGCACCTGTGCTTGCTCGTCTCTTCCGTTTCTGCTTATAGACCAGAATTTTTCCTTCCTCATGGAATCATGCGATGTTACATCCCATCCCTATAAAGGGTGACCGCTCTCACCCCTCTTGATTATCGTCCTGTTCTCTGACATTAAACATTTCTAAGGTCTTTGAAACCTTCCTCAACTCCCACATCCTCAGACATCTTGAATCTCGCAGTCTTATCTCTGATTCCCAGTTTGCTTTCCGTAGGGCAAGATCCACTGGGGAGATTCTTTTTCTGTCTCACTAATGTCTGGTCATCATCTCAGAAAGTTTCTGGGGAGTCATGTGTAGTTGCCCATGACATATCTGAGGCTTTTGACAGGATGTGGCATCGGGGTCTTATTTAGGTTCTCCTCGTTTGGCTTCCCTTCCTCACTTTGCTCCTTTATATTTAGCCTCCTCTGCGGCCAATCTATATCTCCATAGTTGCTAATGGATCAGCCTCTCCCAGTTTCTCCATCAACATTAGTGTCTCTCAGGGTTCTGTCATTTATCCTAAACTTTTTCTCCTTTTTATCAACAGTTTCCTGTCTTCCCCAAATAACCAAGAGCACTCATACTCAACACTACGTTCCTCCACTTCCTTCAATTCTGCTCCTTCTTCTCTCACTCGATCTGCATCGCGTCTCGACACAACTTCCCCAGTAAATTCAGATAGGACAAGATATCTCAGTGGGATACATGAAATCTGGTTGAGTTTCTTGCCTTTACGACCCAGTTTCTGACCATCTCTCTATAAAAAGTTCTTCACAACTTTCCTCCCTGTTTTGATGGTTCTGTAACTCCACCTCTAGACTCAAAGAACGTTTTTGGTATCACTGTAACATCCACTCTTTCTTGGAACTCCCACATTACAGAAATACCTAAGTTTGCTTCTAAGAAACTGGAAGTCCTCTTTAATGTCGAAATATCTTTTCTTCCAAACAGTTGCCCCGTTTAAACAAAGAATTGATGTGTCCTTGTTTGGAGTACTGCTCTTAAATATGGGGTGGTTCTAGTTCTGCATCCTTACTTGACGAGAGTCGAAAGCGATCCGTCTTATAAACTCTCCCAAACTAACTTTAAAAGTTTACCCGCTCTCCCTACGCTGCAATATTGGTTCACTATCCTTGCTTCTACAGATATTACTTTATTTTTTTGCTCCTGAGAGCTGGCTGCTTGTGTGCCCTCACCATTAGCTAAACCACGCTGTACTCAACAAGCTGCTTCGTCACATGATGTGACCATCAGCAACTCAAGGATGGGCCGTTTTGATAACAGTTTCTTTCCTCCACCTCGAAGCTGTGGAACTCCTTACCCTCTCCCGTCTTTCCAAGTTACCATGACCTGGCATATTTAATAAGACATGTTTTACTTCCTCAAAATTCGTAAAACGATCCATTGTCTCTTCTTTTTCCCGTTCATTAACCACTAAGTATTTCACTGAAAGTCCGGCCTCGATGTGGACTTTTGTCCCTGACTGGAGCCTTCAACATTAAAAAAAAAATGTGTTGTAACCAGACTTTGAGTAGAATGACGAAGATATATTTTCTGCTCTTGAGTATGTGATTTACCATCGGAATAAATTCATTTTTTAGCGTCTATTTTATATTATTAAACTATTTTTGTTCTCGAACATGTTATTTGTCAAGTTTTCTCTATGTTACTTTTCATTTTGAGTTATCATAGACTGGGTGGTGCTGAAGTGCCTCTTGTTGCCAGTCTTGTGGAGGCGGTGAACAGTGTCCAGAACCATGTTTTGTGGGAAGCTGGGTGAGAGATATGTGCAGACAGTCCCCGCGAACAGCGATTATCAATGGCCTGCATGGGTTCAAATCCTGAGCGCGGCTGTCGCCCCAAACTCAACCAAGGTGTTCATCCTCACCTCGGGGTTGGCTGATATAAATGAGTATCTTACCTTTGGCTGGTGTGTGTGTGTGTGTGTGTGTGTGTGTGTGTGTGTGTGTGTGTGTGTGTGTGTGTGTGTGGGTGTGTGGGTGTGTGTACACACATAGGAGTAGAAATATTGGAAAAGAATGCAAGGTCTTGAAACGGGGTAACACGAATCAAAAACTCTATTCCCACAACAAACAGATAATAATCACACACACACACACACACACACACACACACACACACACACACACACACACACACACACACATACTCGTGCGCGCATTCAAATTATTAAACAAAAGAAATAATAAGAATCAACATCTGTAAAATTTACGTTTTTTTTTTTCACTTTACTGTTCCTCTCACTTTACAAGCCCACGGTCACAATGATATACACACTGGCTAGTCTGGTCTTGCCTGACCTAAGATGGCAGAGAACTCGGTGGGTAAGTGCAAGAACTGCAAGTCAACCCTCCATCACCACACCTTACACTCCAGGATCCTCCTTGAGGTAGTGGTGGCAGAGAACTTAATGTTCCTCCATTGCCCTCCTCCCAGACAAGCAACTTAGAAAAGACACAACAACAACCAGAACAACAACAACAACAACCACTACAACGACAACCCGAGGTTAACTTCTAGAGCAGGACTGTTCCTCTCGGATATGATGGTCTTAAAAGCCTTTTGATTCTGACCCCTTCATACCCAAAGGTCATACCGTCGTGTTCAAGGGTCATACTCTCGTGCTCAAGGTCGCACAGTCGAGCTGAAGGATCCTACCGTCGTGCTCAAGGGTCGTGTCGTCGTGCTCAAGGGTCGCACCGTCGTGCTGATGGGGGCTTAAAGATACAAAGGAATGCAAAGGAATTCAGCTGGGTCCCTTCGAGTCTGTTTGTGATCGTGGAAGAGATATAAAGATCACATATCACTGTAGTAACAGTAGAAATACGTATATATTTAAAACAGAAATATATTATAAACTTTTCATGCAGCAAAGGAAGAACAAATGATAATGATCGTGGCTTAGAAGCAAAGTATTCATCAGGCCTGTGCTAAACTTATCTATGATGCTGCTTTCAAGTAATCTAATTTGTAGATTAGTCCATATGTTAACAATCTGTTGAAGAAAAAGTACCTCGACTCATTCGAGGTTAAGTCGTTTGGCCACGAGTTTGTAACCATTACTGCGATTGAAGTCTGACGAATTTATCTCTATGTAAGTCGTTAGATCGAGGTTGTCGAAACCTTTGATAATTCTGAATGTCTGTTTCAGATCACACCTTAAACCTCCTCTTTTCTAAACAAAATAGATTCAAGTCGTTTAATCGATTCTCATAGGATTTGCTTCCCAGTCCGGGAGTCATCTTGGTAGTTCGTCTGTGTAAATCTCCCTCCATTCTCTCTTGTCTTTCCTCAAGTAGGGTGACCAAAAGTGAACACAGTACTCAAGATGGAGACACACCAGTGACTTGTAAAATGTAAGGATAAGTTCCCCTGTACTTCAATTCGAAAGCCCAACCTACAAATCCAAGAATTTCGATCGCCTTCTCCACTGCTTTTATGCACCAGAGATTCTTAACACACAATTCCTTTTTCCTCATTTACCTTCTGGAGTTCAACAGAATTCATACTGTGGCTTGCCTTTTCATAATTTTTTCTTGTCGTCGTTGTCAGCCGGAGACCAAGAGCGAATATTCAAAGGAGTGATGATGATAATGTTTGGTGGGATTAGCTCGGCCTTATATGCAGAAACAAGTGAAATTATTATCTGATGTATTTGCACATTGAGAGACAATATACGAGTTCTCTAGCCGCTGCTTGTAAATGCAGATGAATGACCAGTTGCATTGCTGGTGTTAGCAGCTGGAGTGAGTGGTTTCCCAGTGATGCAGATGGTGATAAGTTTCTCCAGTTATTAAGAGCCACCTGCAGTAGCCTCAAACTGTTCATGAAGATCCAGAGATGAGGCATGCTTGTGCGCCGTGCTTGTTGCAGGGGTAGGCAAGGTTGAAGTCTTTTTCTTCTGGTGTGCAGTGGGCAAGGATGAAGCCGTTTTCCACTGTTCTGAAGTGGGCAAGGACGAAATCTTTTACCCTGGGTCCGCAGTGGACAAGGGTGAGACCTTTTCTTCCTGGTTCGCAGTAGGCAAAGGAAAAAAAGCCTTTTTCCTATCCACGTTGGGCAATATTAAGACGATTTTATCCTTAGTAGACAAGATAAGGGGCCTACTACTCTTCAGCGGACAAGATTAGGGGCCCCTTCTCTGAAGTAGTAGGCGAGATTAAGGCCCCCATCTCTGCAGTATTAAACTAAATTGGGTCCCTTTCCCTCCGGTAGACAGATTGGGACCCCCTTCTTTGCAGTAGAAAAGAATTTGGCGACCCTCCCCCCACTCCCCTTCTTTTTTAGCCGAGGCACCTCTCTACAGCAGACAAGACGAGGACCCGTCTGCAGTAAGGACTAGGACCCGTCTGCAGTAAGGACTAGGACCCGTCTACAGTAGACAAGACCGGGGTCCCTCTTCTCTGCAGAAGAATAGAGTCTCTTGTCCACAGCGGCAAGGACGAGACCTCACTCGCCAACATGTACCGTGTAGACGGAAAAGGTAATGCGCAAGAAGGACAAACAACAGAAGAACCTGATGGTCCACGACGAGGTTATCTGCTGGAGGACAGTGCATGTTAAGGACAGATGACAGGAGACCTGATGGGGTTCGACGAGGTTGTCAGCTATTCTAACGTAAACTGTGTTAGAAAGAAGCTAATATATCCGGGGATTGTTACTTCTGGTTGTGTATGAATGCGTTAGGTGTTACCGGACTCACCCCGGAATGTGCTATCCTCCACAAGTGAAAAGTGACCCTCGATGAGACTGGACAGATGGGAGTACAGACTCGTCAAGGACCTTCTTGCTGGTAAAGGAATCCATCATTTCCCTGCTCCTGAGTGGAATGCAGGGGCTTCATAAAAGGGGTTCTGGGGTTTTGTGTGTTTATGTGTGTGTGTGTGCGTGTGTGTGTGTGTGTGTGTGTGTGTGTGTGTGTGTGTGTGTGTGTGTGTGTGTGTCAGTTTGCAGTTGTCTCCTCGGCTGTATATGAATCATTCTTCCGGTTATAGACTAATCTGGTTAATCTGACCATCAGGTCCCTACTGGGACTAAGCTGTTTTTAGCCCTGTTGGAAGCGCCACTTGACCTAAAGGGAAATGGCTCATGCAGATGGTAACCAACCCTGTGGAGTGACTCTGGCAGCCGTGTCTTACAGCCCTTCAGTAAGAAAGCGATGATGACCATCTCCTCCATCCCTTACTGCCGTGGTTGATACGGGTCGATGTTAAACGATGATGAACGTCTCTTGCATCCTTAGTGCCGTGGTTGTAGTGGCTAATGTGTCTCGCATGTTATCCCGGAGCAGAGCAGCTTGTGTGGGTACAGTGTTGTACCGTCGGGTGTCTCTCTGTATTTCTGTTTGGCAGTTTGCATCGGGCCACCCAGGGTCGAGCGCATAGGTTCGAATCCTAGTTGAGGCATCGGACCACAGTCAACCCAGCTGTTCATTCACCCCTAGGGGGTTGGTCGATGAAATGGGTACGTGGCTCAGGCTAGGGTATATATATGCCATTCTTTCGTCTGTTTCCTTGCGCTACCTCGCTAAGGCGGGAGACAGCGACAGAGTATAATACAAAAAATAATATATATATATATATATATATATATATATATATATATATATATAAAATATGTATGTATATTATCCCTGGGGATAAGGGAGAAAGAATACTTCCCACGTATTCCCTGCGTGTCGTACAAGGCGACTAAAAGGGGAGGGAGCGTGGGGCTGGAAATCATCCCCTCCCATTTTTAATTTTCCAAAAGAAGGAACAAAGAAGAGTAGATACTTTCTTCTAACACTATTTTGTGGGTATAATCGTTTACGTTTGTCTGGTATTCTACCTCATTGTCGTTATCGTCCCGGGTTCACCAGAATCCGGCCCAGCACACCGGCAGCGTGGCCACTGACAGCATCCTGTGGCGCTGCAGGTGGAGAGCACGACTGAGTAATGACAAACGTCCTGGACAGCAGCCAGTAGACGATGATGTAACGCCTGGAAATGATTCATCCTGGATTTAAAAATTTCAGGGGTTCGTAAGAACAGGTTTCCGCGAACCCCGTGCCCCACCACCTTGAGTGAGAGACCCTACCGTCATTTATTTATTTTCCGCCGAGGAGACGTCTCCTTCTGCTATCGTGTCTCCAATCTGTGTCGAGTATAGGAATGTTCGGGTACTATTTACTGTCCTCCGTCAGGTAAACCTTCTTGCTGCTTGGCTCTCCCGTCTCCATCTATTTAGATTAGGGATTTAAGGTACTATTACTGTCCTCCGGTCGATAATCTCGCCAGAGACCACCATCCAAGGTCTTGTGTTCCAGTGTACTTGAGTGAGGAGCCTGGGGCCGGCGTGTTCAGATCAGGGGTGGTCATCTGCCTACAGGTGTTGCAGAATACCCGGAGGTTGTACGTTCGGGGTCTTGCTGCGTGTGCTTGTGGAGTCATTTTGATGCAGTGATGAACGGGTTTGAGAGTCTCAGAGCAAAGTTAGTTTACTCTGGTGGAGGAGGAGGGATGAGGAGGAGGACCGTAGCCTCAAGTGAGTGCAGTAGGTATACTGTAGACTCAAGGTAAACTGGCCAGCTTTTGACTCAACCTCAAGAGGGAATGTTAGACAGGACGTACGGATCAAAGAATCACCTTCGAAATTGGTAGCAGTGGTGAGCTCGCTTAGAAAATGGCTCCAGTTAAAGTCTTTTGTACGAGGACAAAACCCCAGGAGTACGACGACTTAACCCCCTGAGTACGACGACGCGGCCCCTTTGAATGCGACAATTTAACCCCTTGAGTACTTATACAAAATCCAGGATAACGATGGTTAAAGTCATTACATCAAGGTGTTAAGTCATCATACTCAAGCGTTAAAGTCGTGGTACTGAAGGGGATAAACCCAAGGGGTTTAATCGTCTTTCCCAAGGGATTAATCTTGCACGACACTTTTTCAAACATGTAAAGGACTAATAAGAGCAGTCCGTCAGAAGAGGAGAGATATTCTAAGAGTTTGGCAGAAAGTGGAAAAATCTGCCTTTTTTAAAAAAGGGTAGATCGTAGTTGTTTGGGGATGACATGAGGAGGTAAAGAGTTCCAGAGCTCCGAGGTGTAGGGGAAGAAGCAGACATCACAACGGCCCACCCTTGAGTTGCTAGCGACCACACAGCTCTCATGCGACGCAGTTGCTCCCCGAGTAATAAGTGGTCCAGCAAGTGCCGAGGGCAGCCAAGCAACGAGGACTCAGGAGCGGAAATCAGAGTGATATCTAGAGAAGAGGGGAAAGTGAACCAACATTGGAGCGGAGGGCCAAGTGGGTCAAGATGCAAGGTCAGACTAAGGAAGTTGATAAGTCCAACTGCTGCTCTTTTAAACTCGGTTCTGTCAAGTACGTTTGTAGAGGTAGAGCCATCCCATGTGCAGGAGCATTACTATGTACAAGGATGGTTCAGTCCTTTGTTTAAACGGAGCAAGTGTCTCGAAGAAAAGAGTTCCTGCCACCTGAGCAGGATTCTCAGTTGAGATGGCATGTATTGTATGTGTCAGTGACAAGTATTTCAGTGACACGATTAATCTTGTGCCGGACATCAGTGGCTTGACTCCACAGCATCCACCTTAAAGTCAGGACCAAACCCATTGAGCACGACGGTACTACGATCCTTGAGCATGGATCTACGACCCATAGGAATGACGGGAGTGACCTTTAACGTGACTGACTCTTAAAGGTCAGGTCGAAATCCAAGCCAACGTTCCCAAGGGTCATATTGTCGTGCTCATGAGGTTAACGTTTGATGTGTAATAAAACAGGTTTGGCTGTACAACTGTTTTGAACTCGACCAGGGTCATCGTTTCCTTAACCCCATCGGATCACCTCCACAGTCGAAACAGCGGGTGAAATATTTTGTTTTCCTAAATTTTCACAACATTCGTGCTTTGAGATTGAGCTCTGGACCATTGCTTTTCAACCGGTATACCGTGTCGAGCTCCACACTGTCGTGACTTTAATGTAAAGCAGATCCTCCAGTGCACTGCAGAATGGATGACATTGAAAAACACTCCCTCAGGCAGTGATGCTTCGTCTAGGTTATGATTTCGTATCTAATTTGCAGTTATTATTGTCTCAGTCTGCAGAAAGGGAAACTATTATGAACGTAAATCTTTCGTGAAGAACAAAGTGGTTTTCGCCACTGACTAAGGCAAACGCGTTGATTAACTCACTACCGGTCTCCCGCTGGTGTGTGATTTCCTCAACATTTCAAAAATTTTTTAGAAGAGCAGTCGGCGGTGGTGTGATGTTGAGAGGGTGGCGTCATGCAGAGAGCGGTAGATCGGAGAGGAGCTATGTGGCTTCAAGGAGTGGTAGAGGATGAGTGGATCATATGTCTGCTTTGAAGAATGTGTGCGAAAATAGAGACTCAGAAGGACTTGTATGCGGTTGATTAGGCTGATAGAGATGCTTTGTAGAAGGTGTTCGCATTTATAGCGTGGAAGTGAAGCTGCTTGAAGAATTGAAGAGTTTTCATTAAGATAGTGAGGCATGTGTGCGAGTTGGTAGAGAGGAGGATGAGTGGTTCCAGGTGGAGGTAGGTCGACGGCAGGGGTGTGTGACGTCACCATTTCTGTTTGATTTGTTCCTGGTTATGGCGGTGAAGGAGGTGAATCCAAAGATCTTGAAGAGAGGAGCAGGTACGCAGTCTGTTGGATTTGGGTGGGGGAGGGAGGGCTGGAAGTGAGTCATTTGTTGTTTGCTGATGACACGGCACTGATGGCAGATTCCAGTGAGAAACTGCAGTAGTTGCTCACTGAATTTAGGAGAACGTGTGAAAGGAGAAAGTTGAGAGTAAATGTGAATGAAAGCAAGGTTATTAGGCTTAGTAGTGGAAAGAGACAGACTAATTGGGCTGTAAGTTTCAGTGGGGAAATTTGGAGGATGTGAAGTGCTTTAGATGCCTGGGAGTGGACTTGGGAACTGGTCAAGTCACTGAGCGGGAAAGGGGGCGAAGGTCTTAGGAGCATTGTAGAATGTGTGGAAAGAGAGGGCGCTATACATATATGAGAGGGCAAAGATGGGCATTATGAAGGGATAATTGTCCCGACCTTGTTGGATTGGATACGAAATAAGGGTTACAGATGAGTATCTACGGAAGAAGGTGAATGTGTTGGAAATACAATGTTTGAGGACAATATATGATGTGAGAGAAGGGCTGATTGCATAAAGAAAAAGATAGGGTAAGAATGAGTTATGGAAGTAGCAAGGGTATGTGTGAGAGAGCTGAAGAGGGTGTCATGAAATAGTCTAGGCATACGGAGAGGAAGAGTGAGGAGAGGGTATCATGTCGGTAGTAGAGGGAACAGGGAGAAGGGAAAATCGAGGAAGAGATGGAAGGATGGAGTGAACGATCCTCTCAAGGACCGATGCCTGAACATGCAGGAGGGTGCGAGGCATGCATGGGATGGCGTGAATCGAAACAAAATGAATAGGGCGCTCTGATTTCGGTGCATTATACATCATGACAATGGATGAGGGCACCCTTCATCTGTTCCTGGCTTTACTCATTATCAAAACGTCGAATTGGTATAAAGAAAATATTTATTCATCCAGGACTTTGAACTGTCAGACTTTCTTGCTACATGTTAATACAGTTGTTAGATATGCTTTATATATATATATATATATATATATATATATATATATATATATATATATATATATATATATATATATATATATATATATATATATTTATGTATATATATATATATATATATATATATATATATATATATATATATATATATATATATATATATATATATATATATATATGTGTGTGTGTGTGTGTGTGCGTGCGCGCGTGTGTGTGTTTGTGTGTAGGTTGGGAGAGGGTTAATGGTAAGGGCACCGAATGTACAACTGAGTGGATGAAGGTGAGGTCAGATGACTGGTGTTTGGTATAGATACGGATGTACATGTAGAAACCTAGGTAGATGTCTGACTTTGTTTAGCTATGGGTATTTTATACATGTACACATACGTTGTACATATCAGTTTTTTACATGCTCTGAACTAACGGCATGAGACTGAAACATCTGAACAGGTAAAGTTAGAAGAAAAAATGTCGATTAAGCGAAAGATGATTATTGAATAAATTTTTCAACATTAGTCGAAAAAAAAGTAAAATTAAACCTTCCCCAGGTGTTCAAGGTAATTCCACACACACTCACTTTATAAATGGCCACGAACATTACAAGAAGTTATGTAACTGGTTTTTGGTTCCTGATCCCATGAAATGTTCAATAATTGGATGTGTAAAAAACGCAGCTGTACTTTTTTTTTTTTTTCAAGTACCGCATTTCCAGTTTATTCTCCTTTTTTTTATTTTATATTTCCAATCCAGTTTTTTTTTTTTTTGAGATTTCCAGATATCCATTCCAGTGTTGCTTTTACGTTGATAGAAATAAGGAAATGGGGCGGTGGGCAGGGCTTCCCCTACATGTGGATCGATCGACGAAGCCTGGAGCGAACACCAAGATGGTCCATTATATCGTCCGTGGAGGGTGAATCTCTCTCTCTCTCTCTCTCTCTCTCTCTCTCTCTCTCTCTCTCTCTCTCTCTCTCTCTCTCTCTCTCTCTCTCTCTCCCTCTCTCTCTCTCTCTCTGAGTAATCCCTTCTTTCCCCCCCTCTCTCTGTTATTCGACTTTGGAAAGCCGGAATCCGTAGACCTGTGCAGGGACTGTGTGTGTGTGTTTGTGTGTGTGTGTGTGTGTGTGTGTGTGTTTGTGTGTGTGTGTGTGTGTGTGTGTGTGTGTGTGTGTGTGTGTGTGTGTGTTTGTTTAAAGGGAGGGTAAATGAATGGGGTAGACGTGTCATTCTCCTTTTTAAATCCGGGATGATGACTGTTCGTTCCTCGGTGCTTCGTCCTAGAAAGAATGTGACGAATGATTCTAAAAACCGCTTTTATTCATTTCTTTTTTGTACCTAGACTTAATTTAAAGGTACGGTGGTGATTTACATTTTTAAGCTGGTGATCGTGGCGTTTAATTCGTTACTGCTCGGACCAATCAGGGTCTTTCGAAATGGGAAATATGTAAGGCTCCTATTTTTTTTTTTAAGGTTTAAGTGCTGTCTGTCCACTGCAAATAGAATGAGCGTTTTTTTCTACGTATTTCGTACCGTGAGATATACCGATGCAGATGTATTGCCTGAACCGCTCGTTTTCTATAGAGAGAGTGCTTGTTTACGAGGGCTTATAGCGCGTTGTGCTCACCACAGAGTTACGATGTACGAGTCGTGCGAGTTACGTGTTGTCGAGTGTAATGTGTGAGATGGAGAGGTTGTACGTTTGTGGACTGAACTGAATGCCAGTAGCTCACTTTGTGGGTGAGGCGGAGACAATAGATAGCAACATGGGCCAAAAGAGTGAAATGCGACAGCCACTGGAGTGCCTGTTCGCTGCGCACCACGTCGCTATCCCCTCCACGATACCCAGGCGGGTAGTGCCCTGGTTGGTTGCTACCTACCTACCCACCTACCTACCTACCCACCTACCTACCTACCTACCCACCCACCCACCCACCCACCCACCTACCTACCTACCTACCTACCTACCTACCTACCTACCTACCCACCCACCCACCCACCTACCTACCTACCTACCTACCCACCCACCCACCCACCCACCCACCCACCCACCCACCTACCTACCTACCTACCTATCTACCTACCCACCTACCTACCCACCTACCTACCCACCTACCTACTTACCTACCTACCTACCTACCTACCTACCTACCTACCTACATACATACATACATACATACATACATACCTACCTACCTACCTACCTACCTACCTACCCACTTACCTACCCACTTACCTACCCACTTACCTACCCACCTACCTACTTACCTACCTACCTACCTACCCACCTACCTACCTACCTACCTACATACATACATACATACATACATACATACCCACCTACCTACCTACCTACCTACCTACCTACCCACTTACCTACCTACCTACCCACCTACCTACCCACCTACCTACCCACCTTCCTACTTACCTACCTACCTACCTACCTACCTACCTACCTACCCACCTGCCTACCTACCTACCTACCTACCTACATACATACATACCCAACTACCGAGAGGGAGGATGGGATGTGCGATGCCCTCTGAGCGGGTAATATCTTGACGGCGGGTCACCTACCTACATCGTACGTGGCTTAACAGTGACAACAACAGGAAGGCAGGCAATGGATACACGTGATACCGAGTCATGCAGGTGTAGACTTTTGCATGACGCTGGCTGACAACGGCGAGGCTGTAAACACTCGAGAAAACAGCCAGATAATTGTAAATGAGTGGGGGAGGGGAAGCCAGTTCCGTTTTCTATGAGAAATAAAAAGGGTGAATTCCATTCTTTTCTCATCTTCTTTTTTCTTTTTTCATCACATCGTCGAAGTCTGAAGAACCTTGTCAGCTTAGTCACGCTTGACACGGCCTTTGTGTCTAGTAAGCTGTGATTTCAGCTTATCGCACCAGGTGGCGTGTGATCGCAGTCCTCGTCGTAGTCGAAGTTACAGGGACGGACGTGGCGTTGGTGAAGACGTAATTTAAAGAAAAAAAGAGGTAATGGCTCGTTTAGTTATGTTGGATATTATTCTATATCGTTATAATTCATTTACTCCTCGTTGCCCAGGTGTTACAGTGGTGTCTGTCAGTTCTTTAAGAAAATGAATGAATTTTTTTTTTTTTAGTATTTATCAGGTGTTTCGAGTTGTGGAACCGGTGGGTTTTGTCATCGTTTGAAATGCTCAAGTTGCAATCGTAGGATGACCCAGTTATGATAATGAGTTAAGTATAGGTGTGATATAACTTGCGCTAATGGTGAAAGGCATTTACGAGACTAATTCGAGATTAATTAATGCATTAATTAACATGTAAGTAGATTTACACTTTTGTCTTGATCTGGTTTGCCCTCCGTCAAGACGGTATGATGGGTAAATGATGGCTTGACCCTGATGATGATTACCTTCAAACCCCGGTTACCCAAAGCCGAGGGTCGCACGGTCGTCCTCATTGGTCGTGCGTGCTGCTTAAGAGTCGTACTTACTACCGTGCTCACGGAGTTAAGCTACCACACTCTGTACACATGTAAGTCCAATATGTCAGCCTGGTTGACGTGATCCTTCTTACATATGTGATGATGACGCACGATCATATATACACTGAGGTACATGTTTTCTCGCAGTGCCGTTTGAGAGCGCTGTTCTATCTCCTGGCAGCGTCACTAGTGGGTTACTTTAACTCCCTAAGCACGGTAAGTACGACCCTTGAAGCTGCACGAGCGACAGCACGACCCTTGAAGCTGCATACACGACAGCACGACCCTTGAAGCTGCACGCACGACAGCACGACGCTTGAAGCTGCACGAGCGACAGCACGACCTTTGAAGCAGCACGAGCGACAGCACGACCCTTGAAGCTGCATACACGACAGCACGACCCTTGAAGCAGCATGCACGATCCCTAGGGTTTGGGTAGCCAGGGTCGCTAACCAAATCTTGGAGGTCAAGCAATTATACCCAAGGGTCGTACCGTCGCGCCAAAGGGGGAACAGATCAAGACGAAACAGTAAATTTATACCTTTCAGTATTAGCCCAAGTTTGATTTACGTGGTTCAGCTTCCTCTCGTAATTTATAGCTTCCTTAGTATCTTCCTTCTCCTTTACGAGGTTGATCTATTCATCACGTCATAGTGAATTGCCCGGTGTCAGGCGGAGGGATTCCGTGATCTGAATTCGTGCTCAAGCTATTTTGTGCTTGATTGTTTTCACTCATTCGTTTCTTCCTGTTTTGGTGTGTGTGTGTGTGTGTGTGTGTGTGTGTGTGTGTGTGTGTGTGTGTGTGTGTGTGTGTTGGGGGATTATATTTTCACTCGTGTTGCCACGTCACTTAAAATGGTAGCTAGAACATGCTTTATATATATATATATATATATATATATATATATATATATATATATATATATATATATATATATATATATATATATCATATAACATACAAAGCTCCAACAGCCAGGATCGAACCTGGGACCCCTTGTGCAAGAGGCAGGCATTTTCATATAGTTACTTATTTGCGGTTACATATATGTTACATATATATGTCTCCTGTCCCACTGCTATTTAAACTTCTATGGGCTGTCCAGGTTTATAATTTCATCATTCAGTTTACTTCATTCTTCCACTGTTCCTTTACATATCTTCTAAATTTTTTTTTTTTTGCTGTTAAATGTAATGGCCTGGAGATGTTCTGTACTTGCTTCTTTCGAAGAATTGTTCACTATTGACATTATCATACTGGTTTAAAAACTTAAAGGTTGTGATCAGGTCACCTCTAACTCTTTTTTTCTTCTATTATGAACAAAATTAAGGCCTCAAAACCTGTCTGTGTAACTCGCCTATTTTAATTCTGGTGACGTTTTGTTTGCTGTCTTCCTCGAGACCTTTTCTTTTAGGTCTTTGTGTTTCTTTAAGTGGAAGGAACAAACATGAGAAGCATGTTCTAGTGTTGGGTGAATGTGAGGATGTGAACAGCTTTCTGAATATTTCCTTTCCCACATATTTGATTGCTGGTCTGATATTTGCCAGCAGTGAGTTTGTCTTCTTTACTGTTCTCCTCATGTGAGACTGTAGCGACAGGTTAGACATGATGTAAACCCCACATCTCTTTTCACAGTACAGATTCCTGCAGCTTATACTCCTCCTAGATAATACTCATATTGGCACATCATTATGCTCCATCCTCATTACTTTACACTTACTCAGTTTGAATATCATCAACCTTGTATCAATCCAACATTCGTCTAGGTCCCTTTGTAGGTTGATACAGTCCTCTTCGAAGACTTTCCACTTCCCTCATGACCTTGCCATCATCTGCAAACATTCAGTTAGGAATCCAATCCTTCTGGGAAGACTTTTATATAAATCAAGAAAAGCAGCGGTTATAGCATAGACCCCTGCAACACGCCACTGGTGACTTCAACCCATGTTGAGATGGCTTTTTGGTTATGCGCTCTTTGCTCCCTTCCACTAAGATAATCTTGTGTCCATGGAAATGATTTTGTGCTTGTTTTCGGAGGAATGTCCAGCTTCTTCACCAGCCTTCTGTGGCATAGTGTCAGATGGTTTCTAGCACTATAGATGCAGACAACTCTCTCAGCCTTATCTTTTGTCTAAAACAGAACTCACTCTTATTGAGACTGAGGAGGCTCGTTACGCATGACCTCATTTTCTTGAAATCCCTTTTGTCTGTCAGTAAGGTTATTCATCCTTTCCAGGAAGTCATCCATTTACTTCCTGATTATCTTTACCCGTACCTTACATGAGAAGCTCATTAGAGAGACCAGCTCAGCGCTTCCTTCCGGTCTCCTTAAGGTATGAGGTTTGTCCTCTTCCACTCCCTTGACGCCCTGCCCTTTTCCAGCGAACGTCTTGAGAAACAAGTCATGAGGTTTGTTAAGTCCATCTGCACACATCATCAGCACATATGGAGATATTCCATCACGACCATAAGCCTTATAAGGGTCAAGAGCTTTTAGTATTCTGTTTATGTCTTCTGTAGATATTTTACTGCCATCCAACACCTCCTCCCCATTCCATCTCCCGGGTGTTGGTGCCCTAGTGTCTTCCACAGTGAAATCGCTCCTGAAATCGTCATTCAGTTCCTCGTGCATCCTTGCGTCGGCTTCAGTAACTCTTCCCTTTCAGTCTCTTGGGCTAATTCGCTGCCCTTCAACCGACAATTTACTCCTGATGGATTCGCGTAAAAGTTTTAGATTATTTCCATCTTTATCGACAATATATTTTCCAAGATCTCTCTGTTCCACCTTTATTATCCTGCTGTGTTCGGTTCTTGCTCATTTATACCTTATAAGTCCTGGCTGGAGTGTTGCCTGGATCTTCGTCACAGGACATTGCGAAGCTCTATTGGATTTTAACGTCCTTTTCTTCTTTTTTCTAAGTAACTTCGTCTTTGTCAATTTTCCCTCTGTATCTAAGGTTAGAGGTGCCTATGTACCTACTTCCTTCATTGAAAATTTCATAGAACCCCCCTCTTTAATGCTCTGGTCCAGGCTACTGACCTCCATTTCCCCAAGTTTATGTCACCAGAGAACTTTTGTTTGTGTAGTTTCCATGATTATCCACCTTTTCGAGTCTGGTCTCATTTCTGCACTTTTTATACCTTCATTACCATGTAATGCTGGAGCTTTACGTGATCACTTTGTGCAACTGGTGTAGTCTGTTTGACATTATCAATTTCCATGCTACTTCGTGTGGAGATAAGATATAGTGTGTGGTCCTTGACATGCTGGCGCAGGAACGTTTTCTGTATTCACTCTTTAGGACTTGCGTCTCCATGGCTCTCCGTCTCCATGAGAGTCCAAAGTTCCCCAATCTCTCTCTCTTTATCACTGAAATCCTTCATGATTATTAGTTCTTTACCACCTCTGCGACTTGCGTATTTCACCGCTTCATGCACCAGCCTGATTGTTCCTTGATGTTTTTGTTCTTTGTATTTTTTCGGCTAAAGTTTTCTGGAGGATCGTATATTATCACCCCCCTCTGTGCACTTCCTTTCTCCTTATATTCTGGATGGGCGAATCACCCAGTATGTCCTCCTCCTTTTTTGGCCTTCTCTTTCCTTCGCTGCTGTCATGAATCCCTCTGGACGGAGAAGGTGAGAATTTATCTCTTTATTAAGTTTTGTTTCCACAACTCCAACAATATCTGGTGCGTTGTTCTCTAATACAACACTTGAATATCGGCTTTATACCACTCATAACAGGTCCAGCTGCATTTGTGTACATTTCTTTCTGTGTGACATTTTCACCACTGAACACTTACCATTCCTGAGCTGTCTGCAGCACGAGCGGGGCTGTTCCATCCTCCTGCCTCCCTTATTATCTCTCTTGTGTTGTCTTCTGATGGCATTCTATGTTTTTCTCACTCTCTTCCCTGGGTCTGTCACCTCTTACGAAAACCCGACTGCATTCTTCCTTGTCTCTGAGTTTCGTAGCCCCCATGAGTACCTTCTGCTACATGGTTCTAATTCGCAGGTAACCATGACTGGTTGTCCCTTTATAACCTGACTATATCCACTAATTTTCTTCATTTATTTTGTAAGAGAAGCTGCGCTTGGCATGTCTGAAGCCTCTCGGGATGTTTTGATCAGCATTGCTTCCTTCTTCACCCTTTCCTCTTTGTCTGGAATTGTGGTCTTCTTCCAGTCCAGATATCGTCTGTGATTTAAGTCCTGCTTCAGTGACCTAGCAAGTCCCCGTGCCACCCACTTGACAATATCCACCAGTATCACCTTGTCAGCCTCCACGTTTGTTACTATATTTTTCCTACCAAGCACTGATCCTGTATATTCTGTATTATCTTTTTTTATCGTTGTGCCTCCTGGACCACAGATATTCCTAATTGCTGTGTCTCTAACAGTACATATTATTCACACTGCAGCTTCACCTGATTCCTTGTGACCACATGTTTCAGTGTCCCTAGGACTCCTATTCACTGCTTAAGCCTTTTTGTTCTGGATCACTCTGAAAGCTTCAGAAACTGTGTGTGTATGTGTGTGTGTGTGTGTGTGTGTGTGTGTGTGTGTGTGTGTGTGTGTGTGTGTGTGTTTGTGTGTGTGTGTGTTTGTGTGTGTGTGTGTGTGTGTGTGTGCATGCAGGCACTTGCGCGCAGAGAAACTGTTTGGAAAATTATGGTACTTTTACGTTTCCTGGATAATTATGGTACTTTTACGTTTCTTGGAAAGTTTGATAATGCGGTAGTCAGTGCTTACCAGCGGTATGTCCCCACCGTGACACACTATGAACAGCAACCTCAATGCCTGTCTTTTGATGCCTTGTGCCTCTTTCCCATGCTGCACTCTGTATATGACCTTAGTTATTCATTTTCCTTTGATGTATACATAGTAGAGAGTATAACCTTAGCACGTCTTCAGGAAACACACAAGCACGGTGCATGGCCGTGTTGTACGGCGAATATGGTGTTACATGTTTGTAACACTTGTCACACGGGGGTTTGACCCTCTCCTGGTCACATGAAGGAAGGAATTACTCAGGGCATGAGGAGGGTGGAGTTGCCCAGGTCACAGGGAGGGTGAAGTTACCCAGGTCACAGTGAAGATCAGTTGCTCAGGTCACAGGGAGGATCAGTTGCCCAGGTCACAGGGAGGATCAGTTGCCCAGGTCACAGGGAGGATCAGTTGCCCAGGTCACAGGGAGGTTGAAGTTGCCCAGGTCACAGTGAGAGTGGAGTTGCCCAGGTCACAGGGAGAACGGAACGTCCTCCTCACATCAGGTGCAGTAGCCTCCCCAGAACCCAGTCACTACACGCCATAATGAGAAGCACAGATCCCTTACCGTCTCACGCCAGCCAGGGATCCATCTTCCCTCGCCGGGCCGTAAATCATAGCCCTTGGGAACCGGACGACAAACACGCGTCCCACAGATTGCAGCCCTCGACCACCAGGATCCAGATACGCCTCCCGCAGATTACTACCACGGGAGACGGAGGCATCACCTACCGACGCTCAAATGCTAGGGCTTCTTCGGGGCTGGATGGGATAGGTCGGTGTGTCTGAGGGATTCAAGGAGCCATTCCCCTGACGAAGGAGACTTTACGATATTTTACGGCTCTTGAGGCTTCTATGTTTACTAGGCTTGTTTAGTGTGTTATTGAGCTAAGCTTCGCCTAATTTCACGCGGGAGTTGATCGCTGGCGTCCACAGTGCGGATGGAGACAAGAAAAGATGAATGTCCTCATAAACTGTGGCTCAAAGGACTGATCTCCTCAGCTCCTCAGTTTAATGACACCCACCCTCCCTCCTCCTCCTCCTCCTCCTCCTCCTCCTCCTCCTCCTCATCGTCTGATCCAGGGTCGCCCGTATACAACCATACCCAGTCATTAATGACAGGTCATAGAAAGGTCGACTTCAAATCACGAGACGAATGGCTCCTGAAGACCATGCGGGGGCGCCCACGAAGATGATGACTGCCTGCCCCTACCAAACCACACGAGGACGTTGACCGCCCCTCCAGCGACGGGGACGCTAAATGCTCCTCCTGACCAGACAGTGGTACGGAGCTCTGTCGTATTATTAAGAATATTCCCGAAGTACGGTAATCGCCCTTCATTCCTTCTTTCAGAGGGAGGACTGCGACTCTCTCTCTCTCTCTCTCTCTCTCTCTCTCTCTCTCTCTCTCTCTCTCTCTCTCTCTCTCTCTCTCTCTCTCTCACGAAGATTTCCTTGGCGATTTACTCAGCCATTTGGTGATTTGCGTTTTTTCCTCCTATATTCACTGGCCAATGCAGAATAAAACTCTTTGACTTCAACACACTCGGGGTTGTCTGTAGAGCTGTGACAACGCTTGTAGTGAAGGCTTCCTTGAGTTGATCTGGTGAGTGATGGAGAGATAACGTTATCATTAACCCCGTCCACCTTCACATGCAGGTGGGTCACATGCACACAGCAAGGGTCATGCACCCCTGGCCACGACTGCCGAACATGGTGCACGAACATATTTTTTGTGGCTGGTAAAATTTATATATATATATATATATATTTTTTTCTTTTTTTTTCATACTATTCGCCATTTCCCGCGTTAGCGAGGTAGCGTTAAGAACAGAGGACTTAGCCTTTGAGGGAATATCCTCACTTGGCCCCTTCTCTGTTCCTTCTTTTGGAAAATTAAAAACGAGAGGGGAGGATTTCCAGCCCCCCGCTCCCTTCCCTTTTAGTCGCCTTCTACGACACGGAATGCGTGGGAAGTATTCTTTCTCCCCTATCCCTAGGGATAATATATATATATATATATATATATATATATATATATATATATATATATATATATATATATATATATATATATATATATATATATATATATATATATGTTATTATAGTATTATTATTATACTTTGTCGCTGTTTCCCGCATTAGCAAGGTAGCGCAAGGAAACAGACGAAAGAATCGCCCAACTCACCCACATACACATGTATATACATACTCGTCCACATACGCACATATACATACCTATTCATTTCAACGTATATATATATATATATATATATATATATATATATATATATATATATATATATATATATATATATATATATATATATATACACATATGTACATGATTCATACTTGCTGCCTTTATTCATTCCCGGCGCCACCCCGCCGCACACGAAATGACAGCCCCCTCCCCTCCCCCGCATGCGTGCAAGGTAGCGCTAGGAAAAGACACTAAAGGCCACATTCGTTCACACACAGTCCCTAACTGTCATGTATAATGCACCGAAACCACAGCTCCCTTTCCACATCCAGGCCCCACAAAACTTTCCATGGTTTACCCCAGACGCTTCATATGCCTTGGTTCAATCCATTGACAGTACGTCGACCGCGGTATACCACATCGTTCCAATCTACTCTATTCCTTGCACGCCTTTCACCCTCCTGCATGTTCAGGCCCCGATCGATCAAAATCTTTTACATTCCATCCTTCCACCTCCAATTTGCTTTCCCACTTCTCCTCGTTCCCTCCACCTCTGACACATATATCCTCTTTGTCAATCTTTCCTCACTCATTCTCTCCATGTGACCAAACCATTTCAATACACCCTCTTCTGCTCTCTCAACCACACTCTGTTAATTAACACACACATCTCTCTTACCCTTTCATTACTTACTCGATTAAACCACCTCACACCACATATTGTCCTCAAACATCTCGTTTCCAACACATCCACCCCTCTTTCGCTTAACCCTATCTATAGCCCACGCCTCGCAACCATATAACATTGTTGGAACCACTATTCCTTCAAACATACTTATTTTTGCTTTTCGAGATAATGTTCTCACCTTCCACACATTTTTCAACGCTCTCAGAACTTTCGCCCCCCTCCTGACTCACTTCGCAAGCCCTCTCATCCATAACAGACTGCATACTTGCCCCTCTCTTCAAAACTCTTGCATTCACCTCCCTAACAATCCCATTCATAAATAGATTTAACAACCATGGAGACATCACGCACCCTTGTCGCAGACCGACATTCACTGAGAACCAGTCACTTTCCTCTCTTCCTACTCGTGCACATGCCTTACATCCTCGATAAAAACTTTTCACTGCTTCTAACAACTTGCCTCCAACACCATATATTCTTAATACCTTCCACAGAGCATCTCTTATCAACTCTTTCATATGCCTTCTCCAGGTAAATAAATGTTACATACAAATCCATTTGCTTTTCTAAGTTTTTCACACGTACATTCTTCAAAGCAAACACCTGATCCACACATCCTCTACCACTTCTGAGACCACACTGCCTGCAGTTACTGTACTGCTTTGTTAATGTTGATATGGTGTTTACAGGTAACATACTAGTTTCTTAATGTGAATACACCGAATATACGTATTAGTATGTGTAGGTAAACTATTACAACCATAATGAAAATATTTAGATATATGATATAGCACGATGATATAACAAGGTACAGGTGGAGGAGAAAAAGGAAATAGGTGGTAGGCGCCTGTGGGTGTTGGTAATATGAGTGGCAGCCTCATAGCAAGACACTGCCGACCCCTGGCATATGGCCGTGATGCACCTTGTCTGGTGATTGATTTTCCCGAACTTTGGGTTCCCCAACACCATTCCCGCAGGCAGGCACAAGGGGCAGGGACGCTTAATTCCTCTGGGAGATGCCTTATTACATTCTGGGTAAACACAACATGCGTTTGAAGCGCCCGTGTAATTTGACTTACAGTCTTCGTCAACCATGCTTGCTTAAAGGGAGCTCTCCTGCTTTAACCTTGTTGTTCTTGCAACAGTTGTGTGTGTGTGTGTGTGTGTGTGTGTGTCAGTGTGTGTGTGTGTGTATTATTGATAACTGACACAGTGTCCCGTCTCCTCCGTCCTGCCACCTCCATGGTCAGGACTACGGGTCACCCAGCTCTGTTCTTGTCACTTTAGGATGAAATCCCTCCCGGCCAGCAGTCACCCACCCACCCACCGTGGCCCTCACACGTTTGGTAGTTTACATACCATGGTCCCTCCTACCAAGATTGTACGGTACATTGTTGTTTCTAAATTGCCTCGTCTCGAGAAGCCGCTTTTGGCTGTAAATTTCTGTTATGAACCAAGGTTTGTAAAGGAAGGGCATCACAGTGCAGGACGTCCCAAGTATTCCTGTTCACACACACACACACACACACACACACACACACACACACACACACACACACACACACTCTCACACACACACACACACACACACACACACACTCACTCACTCACTCACTCACTCACTCACTCACTCACTCACTCACTCACTCACTCACTCACACACACACACACACACACACACACACACACACACACACACACACACACACACACATACAACTCACTATCTCCGTTGAGTTCGATAAGTGTTCGAATGTATTGTGTATGCAAGTTCATGACATACGATTCTGAACATATGTGGAACTGTTGTGGTAAGACCATCATGCTTCATCTGTGTTTGAATGTATGATTTGTTGTCTACTAATACATTACTGACTGTTATTCTTTTCGCTGTATCGCTTATTTTTATAGACGAACGATGACACAAACTGATCTTCTGCTATGTTGTCTCTCTGCCTCTGTCGTGCACGTCAAGGATGCACAATGTTCAACAACAACTATGGCCCGAGGGTGTTGCAGTGTTCAAGGATGTACAGTGTTGAACAACTATGTACCGAGGTAGTTGTAGTGTTCAAGCCTCGCTGTATACCACGTCCATTTTCCTGCAAAATCTGAGACAGGCAGAATAAGACACTTGAGGATAGATTAAAATTTTTCAGATACTTCTGACTCAGACTTGAGCTGAAGCCCACAAATTGCTTACAGAAACACCTAGATTTGTCTATCGTCTTGTGGCCTACGTGTGTCTACGCTTTCGAACGCTTACTGTGTTCGTTAGTTGATTCAAGCCTTTTCCATTGGCGTATCGTTGACGAGGTGTGTCCGTAGAACAGCCACGAAACGGAAATATGAAAGCCGGTTGTTGCCTTGTCCCCCATGCGTCGTTGGAGGGTAGGAGTGAGTGTTTTCGATGGGAAACTGAACCACATTAAGATGGGATTTGGCCACTCGATCCCAAAGATCCGTCCTGGGACTTGCCTTGAACGAGGTTTTGTATGTAGTCATTACTGGAAGTCTTTATATATATATATATATATATATATATATATATATATATATATATATATATATATATATATATATATATATATATATTCCTATGCGTCCACGGAGAAAATGATACGCGCAAAATTGTGATCCTTTCCAAAATATATATATATATATATATATATATATATATATATATATATATATATATATATATATATATATTTATTTTTATATATTTATTATACTTTGTCGCTGTCTCCCGCGTTTGCGAGGTAGCGCAAGGAAACAGACGAAAGAAATGGCCCAACCCCCCCATACACATGTATATACATACGTCCACACACGCAAATATACATACCCACACAGCCTTCCACCGTTTACCCCAGACGCTTCACATGCCCTGCTTCAATCCACTGACAGCACGTCAACCCCGGTATACCACATCGCTCCAACTCACTCTATTCCTTGCCCTCCTTTCACCCTCCTGCATGTTCAGGCCCCGATCACACAAAATCTTTTTCACTCCATCTTTCCACCTCCAATTTGGTCTCCCTCTTCTCCTTGTTCCCTCCACCTCCGACACATATATCCTCTTGGTCAATCTTTCCTCACTCATCCTCTCCATGTGCCCAAACCACTTCAAAACACCCTCTTCTGCTCTCTCAACCACGCTCTTTTTATTTCCACACATCTCTCTTACCCTTACGTTACTCACTCGATCAAACCACCTCACACCACACATTGTCCTCAAACATCTCATTTCCAGCACATCCATCCTCCTGCGCACAACTCTATCCATAGCCCACGCCTCGCAACCATACAACATTGTTGGAACCACTATTCCTTCAAACATACCCATTTTTGCTTTCCGAGATAATGTTCTCGACTTCCACACATTCTTCAAGGCCCCCAGGATTTTCGCCCCCTCCCCCACCCTATGATCCACTTCCGCTTCCATGGTTCCATCCGCTGCCAGATCCACTCCCAGATATCTAAAACACTTCACTTCCTCCAGTTTTTCTTCATTCAAACTCACCTCCCAATTGACTTGACCCTCAACCCTACTGTACCTAATAACCTTGCTCTTATTCACATTTACTCTTAACTTTCTTCTTCCACACACTTTTCCAAACTCAGTCACCAGCTTCTGCAGTTTCTCACATGAATCAGCCACCAGCGCTGTATCATCAGAGAACAACAACTGACTCACTTCCCAAGCTCTCTCATCCCCAACAGACTTCATACTCGCCCCTCTTTCCAAAACTCTTGCATTTACCTCCCTAACAACCCCATCCATAAACAAATTAAACAACCATGGAGACATCACACACCCCTGCCGCAAACCTACATTCACTGAGAACCAATCACTTTCCTCTCTTCCTACACGTACACATGCCTTACATCCTCGATAAAAACTTTTCACTGCTTCTAACAACTTTCCTCCCACACCATATATTCTTAATACCTTCCACAGAGCATCTCTATCAACTCTATCATATGCCTTCTCCAGATCCATAAATGCTACATACAAATCCATTTGCTTTTCTAAGTATTTCTCACATACATTCTTCAAAGCAAACACCTGATCAACACATCCTCTACCACTTCTGAAACCACACTGCTCTTCCCCAATCTGATGCTCTGTACATGCCTTCACCCTCTCAATCAATACCCTCCCATATAATTTACCAGGAATACTCAACAAACTTATACCTCTGTAATTTGAGCACTCACTCTTATCCCCTTTGCCTTTGTACAATGGCACTATGCACGCATTCCGCCAATCCTCAGGCACCTCACCATGAGTCATACATACATTAAATAACCTTACCAACCAGTCAACAATATATATATATATATATATATATATATATATATATATATATATATATATATATATATATATATATATATATATATATATGTGTGTGTGTGTGTGTGTATTTTTTTTTCTTTATTATACCTTATCGCTGTCTCCCGCGTTAGCGAGGTAACATAAGGAAACAGACGAAAGAATGGCCCAACCTACCCACATACACGTCCAAACACGCACATATACATATATACATATACATATACATATATATATATACATACACAGACATAAGCACATATACACATGTACATAATTCATACTTGCGACCTTTGTTCATTTCCGTCACCACCTCGCCACACATGAAATGATAACCCCTTCCCCCCGCGTGCACGCGAGGTAGCGCTAGGAAAAGACAACAAAGGCCACATTCGTTCACACTCAGTCTCTCGCTGTCATGTATAATGCACCGAAACCACAGCTTCCTTTCCACATCCAGGCTCCACAAAACTTTCCATGGTTTACCCCAGACGCTTCACATGCCCTGGTTCAATCCATTGACAGCACGTCGACCCCGGTATACCACATCGTTCCAATTCACTCTATTCCTTGCACGCCTTTCACCCTCCTACATGTTCAGGCCCCAATCGCTCAAAATCTTTTTCACTTCACCTT
>NC_092233.1:21268923-21283923 GCF_036320965.1 Panulirus ornatus | reverse complement strand
TTTTCTTAAAAGAGTTATGGGTTTGGTAGGGTTTTCCAGAATTTCAAACTCTGAAAGTGGTGGTAAAGAGTCTGACTTTATTTGATGAAGTTTGGACGTGTCGTCGTATTTCTGTTCGAATTAGAATTTTCCTGTGAATGATGTCAAGTACATGTTACCCTCCTTCGTCTCATGGAGATAGTGTTGCAAGATCTTTAACACGTGAATGTTTATAGTTGGTAATGACCCTTAACCATTTTAACATTCAGATGAGGTGATGAATATATTAGACGGCACTGTATTAACGTACTCGTTCCTGTCGATATATTTGTAATGTTTTTTTCACTGTAGTGGAGTATACATATACGATTCTTCTAATGGATGAATATAAGAAAATAGATGCACTGTTTCTGTCGTATTTCAAGACCCATCGATCATTATGTTTCGGGTGAAAGAGGAGAAAAGATCCAGAGAAAGACGCGTAAATTTGCGAGACTATATTTTGTGTCGACTATCAGACATTACTTGTCATAAAATGTTGGTTAATTTGTATTTCTTGGTATGTTTATGTAATGTCAGTTTGAACTAATGTGCTTCTCTCTTTTTTTTTCCAGGTAAACATCTTGGTCTGTTGTTGTTCTTGTGGCAGTGTCATCATGAACAGGTGAGAGTGTGGACACAGGAACGGGAGAGGGAGGCGGAGTGTGAGGGAGGGAAACGGGGATGTGAAAAGTTTTAAGGAGGGCGCACGTCGTTTCCTGAGCTGGCTTTACCCAGTGGTAGGTAGACCCAGTGAGTCTAATGCCTGGTCGCTGGACAACCCCTGACCTTAGCCGCAGCCAGCGTGACCCACCATATTTTGTTCTCCTTTCCTCATGAATTTGAGTGAGTTATCCAACTACTTTCCTTTCCTCACACATGGGTCGTTTGCATATCTTTCCTTTTTCTTTTTCTTTCCTTCTCTTTTTGTGTGTGTGTGTGTGTGAACCGGCGGCCGCTTACGAAACAGGGTACAGGCTCGTCATAGTGCCTCTGGCTTCATAGCTCCTTCCGTTTATGTTACAGAGTGTAGGGCAGACCTGAAGCTGCAGAGTTACATAATTTGATAATGATGATAACAATAATAGTAATTATGATGATAATGATGATGATGATAATAATGATAATAATGATAATAATAATAATGACAATGATAATAATAATAATTATGATAATAATAATAATAATGATAATGATAATAATGATAATAATGATAATAATAATGATAGTGATAGTAATAATAATGATGATAATAATGAGAAGAAGAAGAATGATAATAATGGTGAATATATATATATATATATATATATATATATATATATATATATATAGGCGTTGCCGGACTTTGCCTGCAGCGGTTACGCCTCGGGTAAAAAAAAGTGACCGTCCGTCGTCTGGACTGCACCGTCAGCAGCGAACACACGGGAGTGTAACCTCGCGTCTAGGAACTTCTCACGCTAGGGGAGTTCATCGTTTCCCATCGTTGTAGCGCAGACTTGAAACTGCAGGGATCTCCGTTGAAAGGAGTCCTGATGCATTATCATTAAGAGATAGATTAGATGTAGATAGATACATGGTTGGATAGATAGATAGATATCTAGATGGCTTGGCCTCTGAACAACTATGATGCAAAAGTCTCAGCGCTGAAGCATGGTCGTTTATTCTCTGGTAATATTTTAAACGGTGAAACTGGCTACTACGGACTGCCGCTCTCCTGCCTCATCAGTTTACCTCCTCTTGTGTGTGTGGGGGGGAAAGTCCTGAGTCAGTGTGTGGTGAGTCTGGCGGGTTTCGTGGCTGACGTCTGTCTGATGATACTCTCCTTTACCTACTACAGAGGATTTAGACGTTGCCAAACCTTCACTCAAGAATGATAAGAACACTGTGTCGGTGTCGAGTACTCTCTCTCTCTCTCTCTCTCTCTCTCTCTCTCTCTCTCTCTCTCTCTCTCTCTCTCTCTCTCTCTGTATATATATATATATATATATATATATATATATATATATATATATATATATATATATATATATATATATATATATATACATATATATATACATATATACATATATATATATATATATATATATATATATATATATATATATATATATATACGAGGAGGGGAGGGAGACCAAATTGGAGGTGGACCAAATTGGAGGTGGAAAGATGGAGTGAAAAAGATTTTGTGTGATCGGGGCCTGAACATGCAGGAGGGTGAAAGGAGGGCAAGGAATAGAGTGAATTTGAGCGATGTGGTATACACGGGTTGACGTGCTGTCAGTGGATTGAATCAAGGCATGTGAAGCGTCCGGGGTAAACCATGGAAAGCTGTGTAGGTATGTATATTTGTGTGTGTGGACGTGTGTATGTACATGTGTATGGGGGGGGGTTGGGCCATTTCTTTCGTCTGTTTCCTTGCGCTACCTCGCAAACGCGGGAGACAGCGACAAAGTATAAAAAAAAAAAAAAAAAAAAAAAAAAATATATATATATATATATATATATATATATATATATATATATATATATATATATATATATATATACATATATATATACATATATACATATATATATATATATATATATATATATATATATATATATATATATATATATATATATATATATATATATTATACTCAATCGCTGTTTCCCGCGTCAGCGAGGTATCACAAGGAAGCAGACAAAAAATGGTCCAACCGCTCATATACATATATGCATATACGCCCATACACGCACATATACATACATATACATGCACATACAAATATTTATATATGCACATGTACTTATTCATACTTGCTGCCTTCACCCATTCTTGTCGCCTTTCCAATATATATATATATATATATATATATATATATATATATATATATATATATATATATATATATATATATATATATATATATATATATCACTGTTTTCCAAGATTGTCTTGTCACACCTTTAGTGTCAGTGTTGTTCATGTAGTCTAGACTCCGTCACCTTTGGTCGGGGAGGACGCACTTCGTAATGTCAGCTCCAGAACTGCATTTCAAGTATTCACGCGAAGCTCACCTGTTAACCTTGCCCACCCATCGGGCGGGAGATCCTGTTCATTTGTAGTCAGTTGCTTCATCAGGGACTGATATTCCCCCACCGTCAAAGATGGCCAGAACCAATCAGCCCGTCACTTCTCGCTAGCCACCTCGTCCAACTCCCGGGGGTTCCATTCTCACGTCCCGCTAGCTTCCACAAACTCCGCTCGAGACGTGGTAGATTTGAGCCGTTCTTTGTGTGTCTCGATTGTGTCTTAGCTTTCGTTATGTAGGCCTGCCTTAAAGAACACCATCGCCAAGATCCTCCTCCCCTTGAGGTTTTATTGCGTTGTATCTTTGAGCTGGTTGGTGTAGGGTTTGCTTGGTTGGTTAGTTAGTTGGTTGGTTGGTTAGTTGGTTGGTTGGTTAGTTGGTTGGTTAGTTGGGTGATTGGTTGGTTGGTTGGTTGGTTGGTTTGTTGGGTGATTGGTTGGTTGGTTAGTTGGGTGATTGGTTTGTTGGTTAGTTGGGTGATTGGTTGGTTGGTTAGTGAGGTGATTTGTTGGTTGGTTGGTTGGCTGGAGGAAGGAGGAGCACGTTAGCCAAGATGCGGATCGTGGGGGCTGGTGTGGTGGTGGTCGGGTGTGGTGGGGTGAGGAGGATGGGGTGGATGGAAGGTGCTTGGGGGAAGAGGTTAAGACGTAAATGTGAGACAATGGGAAATTGCTGCGGGTGAGGGAAAAGGTTAGATGATAAAGGATAGTCGCGGGCGGGAGGGAGGGAGTGAGGTATGTCAAGAAGGAAACCCGTTGCCGTTGAAAGATAAAAGAAGAATTATAATCAGAGGATGAAGAAATTGGGATGATGTTGAGAGAATTATTTTATCTTAATGAAAAGAAAGACACTCGAGGAAATGGAAGAGGTAAGAATTAAAGACCAGAATATTTAAGTGATGAAATGAGGAGACTGGGGAAATGTTAAGGAAGTAGTTCGTGTGAGATTAGGAGATGCTGTAGGTAGATTCGAGATAACGTGTGGGGTAGGAGAACAAGGGAGCACACGACGACTAGATGTAGTAGGTTGATTAGATATATCGTATGGTACAGGAGAACACAGGAGTACACGGAAAATGTGTCGGTGGTAATATTTATTTTATGTAGATACTGTGTACAAGGGTTTATAAGTTCCATTTCTCTTCATCATTATCATTAGTATCTATCTCTTGTATTGTAATTCATATCAGATCATATTTGAGAGGGGGGGCGAGTCAATCCTGGGGGAAACTTTTATTCCTTAGTTTCCACTTGTGGGTTGGAACGTAATGCTGTTAACAGATTTCTTTCGCGGGATTTCTGATGGTAGGAGGGAGGGGTGTGTGTGTGTGTGTGTGTGTGTGTGTGTGTGTGGAGGTCACGACGGGTGAGAGGAGGTGGCCGGTCCCAGGTGGAGACGACCCCTGATGATCACTTAGTCTTTCATCAACCGAAACGTTCATACGTCGGCAGGAGAATGTTTGGCATTTTACTTCCAAACTTCCAAATAAATCCAGACAATATTCTGGAAATACTTCTTCTGGACACACACACACACACACACACACACACACACACACACACACACACACACACACACACACAGACACACACACACACTTTGGGGGGATTTATTGTGGACGAGGCAGGGAGTGATCCAAACTTCTTTTCTATATTCATCAGAGGCAAACTGTCAGGTAAAGGAGCAGCTAATCTGACTCAGGGATCCAGAGTGAAGAATTATGGAGGATTATATAAGGATATGCGAGGAGTTAGATGACTCGTTCAACAGTGTTTTCACAGTGGAAAACACTGTAGCCTCAACACCAGTGAGACTGGATGGGGAGGAGGATTTAGAAAGCATTGAAGTATCTCGAGAAGACAAATAGAATACTGTAGGGTCATGACCCTAATAAGGCTCATGGTCCTGAAGAAGTTTCTCCAAATGTGCTGAAGATGTGTGCAGATGCTCTTGACAGACCTCTTGAGATGCTGTTCAAGATGTCGCTGGAAGAAAGAAAAAAAAAAAGGCAATACGCCAAGTGAGCAGATGAAGGCAGGTGCCGTGCCTTTGTTTACGAAAGGAGAGCGAGAGGTGAGGCTAAACTACAGACCGGTCTCCCTAACGAGTGTGGCCTCTAAGGTACTGGAAAAGTTAATCAGGAAGCAAATGGATGACTTCCAGCAAAGGAGAAACTGCCTAAGTGAGAGACATCGTGGTTTCAGGGAAAGGTCATGTGTAACGAACCTCTTAGATTTCTATAAGTGAGTGAGCTCTATTTTCGACCAAAGAGAAAGCGGGGTAGATTGTCTATATCTGGACTGTCAGAAAGCATTTGACACTGTGCCACATTGGAGGCCGGTAAAAAAGTTGGATCTTCAGGCATACTGTACTTTAGGGATCCACCTTCGACAGACAGAAAAGCACCATAATGGTAGGGAACAAAGTGCCTACGTCAGGGGAGCATTCCCGAAATGGGTTGAAATCACTCATGGCGTACTGCAGGGTTCCGTCCTAGGACCTTTGCTGTTCTTGATTGAATGTGAATGACTTTCCAGTTGAACGAGAATCCCACCTAAGCATATTTGTGGATGATGCCAAGATAATGAGAAAGCGAGGAGGATTGCATCAACTTACAAGGAAACCGAGACATACTCCAAAGTTGATCTAATACGCGGTTGATGTAATTCAAACACAAGTAAATATACAGTATTGAGGATGGAATCCAGTGAAAAAAGGCCTCAGTATCAATTATATCAAACAGGAAATAAACTCAAGGAACATAGCAGTCGACATCTCCAACTTATCGTCAGAGTCCCTCATTAGGAGAATAGTAAAGGTGATCTGCTGGCAAATATTAGAATATCTTTCCTGTTTATGGATGAGGAAATATTCAGCTAGCTATGGACATCCTAATTAAGGCCACATTAAAAATGTAGGGATAGAAACTCAGAGGACATAACATGAAACCAAGTAGGAAACCTATTAAAAATCGTGAAAGACGTACTTTTATATAATAAGACTGGTGGATGAATGGAATAAACTAAGAGAGAAGTTAGTAAATGCAGATAGCATACATAAGTTTCAAAGGTTGTGCTTTTACAGACAATGCTCAAGAGATGGTGCCCCACGAGTACACAGAACTATCAAGTGATTACGCACACACTCACGCACACACAGACATACACACACTCTCACGCACACACAGACATACCTATACGTACCGTCATATACATAATGCCTAAGATCCTGAAAAAGCATAATAGTGAAAGCGAACTTATAAAAGGGGAAACACTGTTAATAAAAGAGATGGGAAGAAAACCACACTGGACAGGTAAGCCTGTGAGAGCCAAGTAATCAAGATACGACAGAGAAATGATTTTCTCATTTCCTGTGGCGGATGTATCTGCCAGCGACCATTGTTCCGAGCGGGGTACAAGGGATTGCATCTGGGCCGCCTGACCATGATAAGTATTCCAGGTCTTCCTGTTTACCTCGACGAGGAGGAACATTCCCTCCCTCCTCCTCCTAGCCCCTCCCCTCCCCCAGCTGTGCAGGGTGACCCGTCTGTAAGCGAAGTCTCGTGGGGAAGAAGTCTCGCAGCGTCTCAGCGAAGTCTCGTGGGGAAGACGTCTTGCCGCGCCTCAGCAAAGTCTCGTACAGAACGCGACTCGAAGCGCCCCTCACCGAAGTCTCGTACAAAACACGTCTCGCAACGCCCCTGCGCCCTCTGGTGCTATGGAGCAAAGTGGACATGAGTCACTTGTCGTCAGCCGTAACTTTTCATCTTTTTTTTTCTTTTTTTTGACATTCAGAACCCTCGTTTGTTTTTTGGGCTGACGTAGTGAAGAGCGTGCGCGCGCGTGATCCCCCTGTGTAAGCGAACATGAGACATTATTGTAACTGCCTCCATGGTGAGGGGGTGTTAAAGTGCGCCCCCCCAAGCCACGGTACATGAAGTAGTTGTGCCGGGAAAATCCACCATAGAATGTACGACAAGTTATTGAGGAAAACGATCGTCTGTCGGTGTGGCGACGTTTTGCGATGCAAATATGACCACCAGTCATCTTCCCAAGGAGGGGTATGAAAAAACAAAAAAACAAAAGTGGATCGCACTGAAAGGAAAGGATCAGTTGCTTTGCCGAGACGCAACGACCGGACGAGAACCAGACGCAGGGCGGACTCGCGAGACGCATGGGTCCTGGCCAGCCATCAGTCAAGGTGCCTCCCTCACACCTCGCTGCTGACTCTTGAAGACTCACTCTCTCCCACCCCGCTTGCTTCCCCGACCATCACCCCCGACCATCACCGCCCAGAATAGCTGAGCTTTCCTCTATACAAACACACACACACACACACACACACACACACACACACACACACACACACACACACACACACACAAGTCGCGTCTCCACCTGGCTCATTTGCGAAGCTTATTGCATCTTTATATGTTAGAAGAGTGTGGGTGTCGCGAGTGCCTTACATCCTCTCCTGTATTAGCCAGAGCCTCTCAACCTGTAGCGTCAGAAGACCGAGGAGGCCGGCCCCCACCTCAAGATAATCCCACGCGCGTTGAAGGGTTGGTTGGTTAGGGTTGAAAGTCCTGTCCTTGGGTGTTAAGGGCGTGGGTCTTAATGAGTCTAGATGTCGATGATGGTCCGAATTGTCGGTGGTGTCTGTGCGTTCTGCCCTTTACAGTTGCCAGGGTCTGAAGGCTGTTTTACTGTGCACACTTCTCGGGTCAGAGGATAGGGCTGGTTCGTCGTCTCGTCGCTTGCCTGTGTTGTTATAAATTCCCTGAACACCGCACTTAAGCACGACGGTGCGACCCTTGGGTTCAAGCTTATGACTGACCCTTGAGTGCGAGGGTATGACCCTCAAGTGCGACGGTATGACCTTTGAGTGCGTCGGTATGATCGTTGAGTGCGTCAGTGCGACTTTGTGACACTTGAGTGTGTTACTATGACTCACGAGTGCGACTGTATGACCCTTGAGTGCAACGGTATGAACCTTGAGTACGCTGGGGACGATCCTTCGGTTGCGATAGAGCGACCCCTTACCTGACCGAAAGGGTTGAGTCAGTAAGTCGCGCCGTCGCACTCAAGGGTCGCGCCGTCGCACTCAAGGGTCGCGCCGTTGTATTCAAGGGTCGCGCCGTCGTACTCAAGGGTCGCACCGTTGTATCCAAGAGTCGCACCGTCGTACTCAAGGGTTTCGGCGCGTCGTCTTGCTTCAAGGGTCGTACTCCCGCACATCACATCAGCCCCCTGGCTAAGTATGAGAGAACATATTCATCATAATGATCATCATATTAGAAGTGTTCAATCGTCCGATGATGTTCTTCTCATGTTCTATCTGATGAATTTTCTACCCACACTCATGTTTTGTATATATATATATATATATATATATATATATATATATATACGATAATAGTAATCTCTACTTCATCACCATGCATTTCATGGTTGAACACTCCGGTTACATGTAGCCTTAAGGAGACCAGTTCTCATTACTGTATCTCCATTAAATGAGAAACTTCCTATGTTAATTTCTCTCAGGGAATCGAGTGTACACACGCATGAACGCATGGTCGCGCATGCTCACGCTGGCGCACAAACAAGCAAGCACACGCATGTACACACTGGGCGCCCACGCAGAAAATTTGGTTATATGCTGTTTAGCAGAGGCTTTTTTATAGTCGTGTTTTGTTAGTTGGGTCAAGTACATGGTGTGTTGTTGTCTATTGTTAGGTCAGCACACAGTGTGAAGTTTTTTTCTTAGTTGGGTCAGTGCACTGTGGGGTGCTCTCTCTTGTTAGCTGGGTCAGTACATAGTGTGGTGTTGTCTTTTGTTAGCTGTGTCAGTACATAGTGTGGTGTTGTCTTTTGTTAGCTGTGTCAGTACATAGTGTGGTGTTGTCTTTTGTTAGCTGGATCAGTACATAGTGTGGTGTTAGAGAGAGAGAGAGAGAGAGAGAGAGAGAGAGAGAGAGAGAGAGAGAGAGAGAGAGAGAGAGAGAGAGAGAGAGAGAGAGAGTAGGGGAGTTGGGGGTGACTGGAACGGATTGTCATATTAGCGTATTCACCTGACGTGCCTCACGTGTGGCCTACATCGTGGTGACCTAGGGTGTAAACTGCCTTGATCGCCAGTGGCACAGGGAAGCAACACACAAACACACACACACACACACACACACACACACACACACACACACACTTTTGTATATGTGTGTTACCCTTGCGTTGGTGCTTTTCTCCTCAAAAAGGCCATTTTATTCATAATCCATTTATATCTTCTTGGAATTTATTGAAATATTCTTATATTATGTACCGAAAGTTTCATCTGTGTCGTGAAGGACAGACAGTGGTGGAGGGAGGGAGGGGAATGCCTCAGCGCCACTGCTGTAGATGGGGGTCGGGTTGTATATATAGTGTGTGTCTCTGAGATGGACAGGACGAAGGGAAGGGACAGTACCTCTCCTGGTAGATCAAGCAAGCAGTGTGTGCGTCTGCATCTGGTGAATCGTAGTGATCATCTACATGGCTGTTCCTGGGTTATGGGGCAGTTAGGAACGTGATGTACTTCTGTACGTGGTGTACTTTTTGTACATGTACTTGGATACGTGGTGTACTTACGCACGTGGTGTACTCAGGTACGTACGTGGTAAGTGCACCTCGTGATGTACTCGTACACATGGTGTACTCGTGTGCGGCATGTACTCGTGGACCTGATGTACTCAGACGTGATGTACTCTTGTCCGTGGTGTACATATGTAACGTATAGTGAAGGAAAGTGCTTCAGAATCTTCGTTCATTTTCTCTCTCATTGGTTTCGAGAACTACAAACAATTTTTTCTCGGAAAAAAAAAGGCAAATCGTTTGTTCAAAAGCGAGTGGATTAGCGCAGTCGAGAGGCATTTCCTGTTCATCTTGTAGCCTTGGAAGGCCGTATGAGGACCAGCCAGCGTACGAAGGCCTCCAGGTGGCTCGGGGGACGAGACAAAAACACTTGGACGGAGGATCTGTGAATGAAGATTGTATGGTTGTTTCTCTCTCTCTCTCTCTCTCTCTCTCTCTCTCTCTCTCTCTCTCTCTCTCTCTCTCTCTCTCTCTCTCTCTCTCTCTCTCTCTCTAGGAATTATACATGGATCAGTTTTGTGTGTGTGTGGGGTTTAGTGGGTTCCACGTGCATGAGGTTACACTGCGAGTGGAAAGTCACCTTCCTCGAAGATTAAGACGATCGTCAGTGGACGGAAACAAGCATAAGTCTTGTGGAGGAACCCCTCACTCGAAAGGAGGCCACCATTTCCCTGCTACTGATTGCAGCGCAGCCCTTGAAGCGGTAAGATCTCCGTAAAAACTCCTGGGGATATACGATAAGAAAGAAGAAGTAAGTAGTCGGAGCTGGGTCATTGAACAGCTTAAAAACCGTAGCGATGAATGTTGCTTACCACGTAGTGACCCAATGTTGAATGTTGATGCCTTTCGAGAGGTGAGAGGTTAACGTGTTTACTGCAGCATTTCCCCAAGTAACACACTCCCCAGATGCAGCCAGTTTGGATTAGTGAAACATTCAAGTGATATTAGTGCAAGAATTGTCGACCGTTGTAAGTCCCAGTTTGTGGAAGAGTGTTCCATGTGACCTTTTCATTAGCAGACGAAAATACGTACGTTAAACGCATTAGAATTTGTAAATGATGATTGTAGAAGCAGCTTTCTTACTGGAGTCCCTTAAAGAGGAAGTGTGCCTGCAGTCAGTTGCTTGAGCAGACGTGTTAATTATTCCGGGGTCCTTCATTTATGTAGTTTCACATTATAACTTAATTCATTTCTTTTTCTTTTAATACTTTGATGGCAGCCTTTACTCGAGGCGATGTCAGCGTGTGATAATTAGTTCAGATTCCTCATCTCGTTACCATATTACTACGCCATTACAGGTGAAGTGATGTGGTAACCTGGAAAGAATCTTAGGAGCGATTTGGGCATTTTCGATTTTAGCTCCTTGACCACGACGGCTCGACCCGTGGGTGTGGTGACCCTTTGACCTGACCCTCTGAGCCCGAAGTTATCACGCCCAAGGGGCCATGCTGTCGTATTAAAGGAGGGTCGTATGTTATCGGGTGTAAAGGGTCGTATGTTAGGGGGGTAAAGGGTCGTATGTTAGGGGGGTAAAGGGTCGTACGTGAGGGAGAGGGAGGGATCGTTTGTCGGGGCTCAGGGACGTTGGATCGTTTGTGGGGTCGTGGGTGGTTTCGTTTGCGGGGTCGTGAGAAGGGTCGGATCGTCTGTGGCCAGCCAGGTAAGGTGTATATGTATATATGTAGGTCTTGGACGCTTCCAGCCTGGATCCATCCTCCGCTTTACACCACCTACACTTACAGTACCTCTGCCGACACCCGGCATACCCTCTTCCCTACACCCACTATTAACACCTGGTATATCTACCTGCTGCTTACAGTAGCTGCACTTGCTTAAACCAGGTACATATACCCTCTACTCGCACACCAGTACACACCCATCTGCTTACGCCAGCTACACATTACGCGTACATTCGCTACGCCCTTCTTTTTATATTCGGTACACCCACTGCGTGTAGCCGCTGCCCTCTCTCCTACCTACACCTGATACACCCACCCGATACACCCCCTTGCCTAGATTCTTCTAAATGCATCCACCACCTTGTTTTGTCTGTATTCTTTACACCCGCTGCTTCCTTTGCCCAACATTCGATACATTCTGTGCCCCAGTACACCACATGTGCCTCCCTGATTACACTCTTTCCACTAACCTCCTCCAATCCGTTACACCTCATTGTCTTGACCCGTTACCCCCACCCTTGCCTACGCTGTACATCTCTAGAATACCCGCTGCGCTACTAGTCTACACCCATCACACTCCCTTTCTAAACTGACTCCATCCATCTACCTCCACCTGCCACACCCTTCCTTGTGACACACACGAAGTACATTTCTTTGTCTTCTCATACTGCCCTCATGGCGCCTTCATCTGCTTCACCCATTACGCTCCTTTTTTTGTCTTTATGTCTGTTACGTCTTCGTCTGCATCCGCTACACCTCATGCCTGTGTCAGTTACACCCTGCTGCCTGCAAACGTACATGCTCTTTACACGCACCTGCTGACACTCACGGCTACATCCACTGTCCTTCATCCACTCACCATTCATTGGCCTACACCCACACACACAATCTTCCCTTACACTTTTACACTTTTCATTCCACATTTGTTACACCTGCTTGCGCAGTATACACCTTTCTACCTACACCTGATACACCGTTCAGCCCACACCTACTACATCCATCTCCCCACACTCGCAACACGTTCATCTTTCTATGTCCGGCCGCTCCTTTGTACACCTGCACCGTCCTGCCTACACACACTACACCTTCCTGTCTTCATTCGGTCCTCCGCCTACACTCAGTACACCCATCAAACCCTCTTACTCTTACTTGCTACACCTTCCATAGTGCGTTTGCTACACTCTCTTATCAACTTCCAGCACACAGAAGGCCTACAATCACCATACACTCTGATTTACACTTACTGCTCATTATGATTACACCCACTACACCTTCTTGCAGTACTGCTACATCCAATTTATCCTTCCGTCCTTGCCTAGACCCATTCCATCATCACGCCTTCACCCTCTGCTCCCTCTTCTATACATACTTCATTTCTTTTTCTCGTCACATGCATCTCCCTACACCACGCTTTCTGCATCTTCGTGGCCGTATCTGTTACCCTCACTACACCCCCTTCTCTTGCACTCATGTAACTGTCGGAACTGACTACATTTTGCTGCCTGCACCCATCTGCCATACACCATCCTCTCCAAGTCTATTGCTTCCCCTCCCCTACCTGCGTTTCCACACCGTGCGGACAACACTGCTGCATCTCAAACCTACACTTCCCACATTTCTGCTCACACATCACTTACATCCGCCACGTCTTTCACCTTCACCTTTCACACCTCCCGCTTATACCTGGTGCACCCTTTAGCTACATCCGTCTACACTCCTCCTTATTTACATAAGCTACACCCGTCTGCCTGCCTACACCCAACCACACTCCCTTGAATACACAGACACCCTCCTCCCTACAGCTAATACCGTCCTGCTTATACCTTACACCTTCTTCTAACACTCGTTCTTCCCATTCATGTCCACGCCCTCTCATACTCACCTTAACGCGTTATATATTTCAGCTTACACGCTACATCAGCCACACCCTCACAACTACATGCACTCTGGAGACAAGATTGATAAACATGACCATAAAACGCTGGGAAATCTGCTTAACGAAAGTAAGTGCAGAACGTAATCTTGGAGTTGTTATCTGAAGGAACCTGAAACACTATGTTGCCCCAAGGAATAAAGCGAACCGTATGTTAAGAATATTTCTTTCTTTTTTTTTGTTTTTCTGTAGCGCGGAACTTTGAGACCCCAAGAAATTATGCCAGAGATAAAATGCTGACGCGCCTCAGTATATTGGTAAGGCTACATTTCGAAATTGCTTCCTCAGTTTGGTTACTGAACTGCTTAAGGGACAGATAGATAGTTTTTTTTAGCAAGTATGAATAAGGTAATTCCAACCCTGAGGAACGTACTGTATTGAGACTAAATCTACTTTCACTTAAGAAGCGTCGACTGTGGGTGAGAATCTGATGAAAACTTTTCAAACTCGAACGAATTTGCGGCGTAAATCATAAAAGCAGTTTTGAAATAGGAAGATAATGGAACTCAAAGGAAATACTTGATATTGTTAAGGAAAACTTTACGCTCCATACAGACCTGTTGACCACTGGGACCAGTTACCGTCAGTCGTTGTTCTGGGCAAAGATTACTGAGGCCTTGAAAACCCGGATGGCCAGACATTTCATCGGTTCTCTTTCCTGCACACGTCCATGTTTGCTTGACTTCAGTGGTGCATGGTATGTCTGCTGGTCTTAAGCCTCCCTGGCTCTTTTTTTTTCTTTTGCTGGAGGAGTAAAGGATGGGCAGAGAAAGAGACTTCATAACATTTTTTTCTTCTTACCTTATCTCTCAGGAATATAAAATTACTTTGTTTTCAGATATTATTTGGCTCATAATCTCGTCTTAGGCCTGTAGGCCTTCTGTTCTCAACTTATCCTATGTATCTTTAGTTATATATACATCTCGCCAACGTCCATATTGTCCTCATCCATAAGTACACTTATATATATTTTCAGGCTACTACACTCTTCTGCTTGAACATACCATCTACACTGGCTTGCCTCACCCGCTACACCTTGTTTACGTCCAACAGCCACACCCATCTCGTCCAACCCTTCCATTGTCTACACCCTTTCGCCCATACCCAGCAGGGAATACCCTCTTCTTCCTGGACACCACACTCTCTCTTTTACTTAACATTTTCCTTCTACTTAAACCCTACACTTTACACTCGCTACACCCTGCCTCCTGCGTGTGTTAACTCCTCCTGCTTACACATCCTACACCTTCGAGCCCACACTGTTGAAGTGCATACATCATCCAGTTTTTCTAATGGCTAATCCTCTCCCTGTTAAAAACTTTACACACTCCCTCATGTGTCGCTGGACAGACAAATGTATATACATCCCGGGTCGGCTTCGAACCCTTGGTAAGGCGTGTGGCTACCTCGAAGCCGACCCGTGGTGTATATACACTCCCTCATGCATCCACGATACGAACATCATCTTCACAACTACCCCATATTCCTCCACATATTTCATTGTACTTCCATGGTAGAGTCTCTCTCATACAGTCTCCACCTCCTTCACCAAAGCCTCCTGCCTACTGCACCCGGTACAGCTTATTCTCTGCCTCCATCTCTACACCTTGGTCCGTTACACCCGGGATCCTACACCCTTCACCGTTGACTCCTACGCGCTGGCTTAC
>NC_092233.1:21228923-21263923 GCF_036320965.1 Panulirus ornatus | reverse complement strand
CAGTCATGCTGGATCTCATTGATGAGCATGAAGACGTACTGCCGTAAAGACAGGCAGAAATCATCAGCAGAATCTAAGAAATGAGAGCATTTTATGGTAAGGAAGAAGAACATTTTGTCGTTCGTAAATTGTCATGAATGGAGGTAAAAAAAAAAAAGAATTACGTTTCTATTCTTTTTTTTCAATCGTCAGTCGACAGTTTGATAAAAGAAAGTGTGGCCAGTAAACTGTGTGGTTACTTGCAACATTCCCCGTTGTCTTGGAGGTCGAGAATAAAGGACTGAAACCTTTAAGACGCACTTTGGAAAGAGCTAATCCCAAGATCAGCCTGACTTTAGACGCTTTGGTGCCACCATCACAAGTTCGAAGTTAAGTTAAACTTGTCGTGGCGTTTAGTTGTTTTACCCTCGCACCTTCTGCTTGGCAGTTGGGTGAGTCTCCAGCTACCTCGCAAAAATATGAGGTTCGAAACCTTGCTGCTGGATTCTATGAAAGTGCGCGGTGTTACCGTGCTCCACCTACAAGAGTTAACACCGCGAGAGAAAAAGGTTACCTTTGGCGAGGCGTTGTCACCGGGAGCACAGTTTTCGTCAAAGAACTTATCACTGCAGACGAGTAATAAGATCCATTTCCCTGCTACTGAAAGTAGCGCAGCCGTTGTTACTACAGGAACCTTTTGAGAAAAAAGGACATGTTGAAAGTGGGTCTGGGTCAATTATACACGAGAAAAATTACCAATTTGTACCGTACGCGTCGTATGTGTGTGAGTGTATGAAAAATACTTTTTTTTACGTTCCCATGAAAAATATATATTTGAATATTTTGTTTGCCTCGCTAGCATGGATTAACACCTCGGTACCCCAAAACGAGAGTCACATTTTCACGAATTGTGAGGAAAAAAAAATAGGAACAGTCAGCAGGCAGCGCCGACGAAACATGGCCAATGTGTTGCAATGTTGCATTTCGCTGTTTTGGTTGGAGCATTTATGTGGTTAGCCCCCAATGTCGTTCGACCAACAATCAAAAGATCCTTATGTCTGTCTTTCTCTCTGTCAGTGTATGGGGAATCAGGGTCGAGCAGTACTAAGTAAGACCTTCTGCTTATTGGAATTCATACTAAGTAATATTGAGTGATGTTGAGTTAATACTGATACTGAGCAGTAGTTTCTGTATATGGTAATTGATTCTAAGTAATACCGGGTAATGCTTCCTTCTCAGGGTGAATAAATACCGTGAATAACGGAGGAATTAAAAAGATTCTGAGATATATATATGTACTGTTTCCGTTGTCAGATTGTATATGTATGTATTCGATAGGTTTATTTCTTCACGCGTAAAGCATGCAGTTTTTTGTTTGCTTGTTTGTTTGTTATTTTAACACAAAGTTAGAGAAATGGAACTTAAATGGAGCGTCGAAGATGTCGATGATCAAAGACCACACTTGATTTCAGGAGTAATGACAGTGTCCGGACGTTTCGAAGCTACGGTTTGATGATAGTGTCCGAACGTTTCGAAGCTCCGGAATGATGACAGTGTTCGGACATTTCGAAGCTCCGGAATGATGATAGTGTTCGAACATTTCGAAGCTCCGGAATGATGATAGTGTTCGGACATTTCGAAGCTCCGGAATATAACATCTTTCTTCGAGCGTTTCACCTGAGCTGACCCCGTGTGTGGGTAGCTCTGTGCGCGCATGCGTCAACCATGTATCAACTGTATTAAGAGCAAGCTTTTGGTCTGTACCGGAGAACTTACATATATACACACCCACGATAACTGTATCCCCCAACCACCTTAAACACGACGGCTTGACCCTTGACTACGACCCTATAACCCATTAGCACGACCCTTCTACCCTCAATCACGACCTTACAATCCCCTGAACACCACAGTACGACCCCTGGGCACGACGGTACGACCCTTGAGTACGACCCTAGTAATAACCCATGAACATGACCTTACGACCCAAGAGCACGACGGTACGACCCTTGACCATGACCTTACGACCCGGGAGATGGATGGCGTGTCCTCTGGCATGATACAGTCACGCTGCAGGTCACGCCAGCATATTCAAGGAGTCCTACCGTCGTGCCCTTGGTGATATTATCGTCATGTGGGGAACACAATCTTCGTAGCTGCCAGGAGACTGGAGCCAAGATGTCCCGTCTTGAGTCTGGCCAAACTTAAGACACTTCTGCCCCCGTCAGAACACGGAGCGTCAGAGATGATATAATCCATGCAACACTAAGGCACTTACATTATAGAATCTTTTAACTCAATTATCATTTAGAATATATATATATATATATATATATATATATATATATATATATATATATATATATATATATATATATATATATATATATATATATATATATGTGTGTGTGTGTGTGTGTGTGTGTGTGTGTGTGTGTGACTTGACTTTCGTCAGAAAGGCAGAATTCCAGCCAGTGTACCAAGGATGTTGAAACACACACACACACACACACACACACACACACACACACACACACACACACACACACACACACACACAGGTAGAAAACGGTTTTCATGTGCATGTAGAGAGAGAGAGAGAGAAATCGAGGCAATCAGTTTTCCGCTGTGTATACCTCACTTTTCCTGAAGATTATGGAGGAAATGGGCTCGTAAAGTTCAGACCAACACGATGCCCAGTGACTTGAAGGAGGTTTACGTGTATATTTGTGGCGATTTACCGGCATGTGGCTCACGCCGAGCGCATCCCGGCAATGTGCTTTTGTTTTCGTGGCCAGACTGCTGGAGGAGAGAGAGAGAGAGAGAGAGAGAGAGAGAGAGAGAGAGAGAGAGAGAGAGAGAGAGAGAGAGAGAGAGAGAGAGAGAGACTTTGAGAGATATAAGGAGGTCGGTGGTTGAAGGGCGTGAGGATGCGCCTGCGACAGAAAATCCATTTCACGCTGCGAATTCCGCGCCTTGAACACGACTCTCGTCTCGCCATTTCTTGATGAAGAGTAACCAGTTCATTCAACCATCCCAAACACCACACACACACCCCTTCCCTCCGCCACCACCCTCACCCGCCCCCCACACCACACACACACACACACACACCTCTTCCCTCTCCGCCACCACCCTCACCCACCCAAGGGCGACGTAACGACCCTTGGCATTTGATGGTCTGGCCTTTTTTGACTGGATCCTTAAGGTTTAGGTGAAATACCACTCCATCTTGCCCTTAAAGCTCGGGTCAGAATACCACGCCATCTTTCCCTTGAGAGTCAGAATACCACGCCATCTTTCCCTTAAGAGTCAGGTCAGAATACCACGCCATCTTGCCCTTAAGGCTCGGGTCAGAATACCACGCCATCTTTCCCTTAAGAGTCAGGTCAGAATAACACGCCATCTTGCCCTTAAGGTTCAGGTCAGAATACCACGCCATCTTGCCCTTAAGGCTCAGGTCAGAATACCAATTCATCTTGCCCTTAAGAGTCAGGTCAGAATACCACGCCATCTTTCTCTTAAGGGTCAGGTCAGAATACCACGCCATCTTGCCCCTAAGGCTCAGGTCAGAATACCAAGCACAGTGGTCGAATCCTTCTTCTCAACTGTTGTATGGCTTTCCTCAAAGCTTTTACAGACGATGCCGTATGTCATATGTTGTAATCCAATTATACAACCCCAGGACGCCTTATAAAGAAGGGTCCCAGCAGTATAACCTGAGGAACCCACATTCATGGGCATCTGCAGCGTCAGGGATGCGATCCTCTCAGTAGATGGGTCAGAAAGTGCTCCTTTGGAAGGAGAATTTCTCAGACGAGAATTTTTACTCGCAACTTAATCTCAAGCAAACGGAGTTCAGCGACACACACACACACACACACACACACACAAGCCTCTGTAGTGTAGCGGTTAGCTTCGCCGACTATACTTCTACACGGGTCAGCCCGGGGACGGACCTGCATGGGTTCGAATCTTGGTGCTTGACATTGCCCCGTACCTGACCCGGGTGTTCATCCTCCCCTTGGGACAGGTAGAGATAAATGGGTATACTAACCAACTTTGGCTGGTGTGTGTGTGTGTGTTGTGTGTGTGTGTGTGTGTGTGTGTGTGTGTGTGTGTGTGTGTGTGTGTGTGTATACAAAGGAGTAGTAAAATGGTATATATATTCAAGGTTGAGAGACGGGGCAACACGAGTATAGAATTTTCCCCACAACACATAACTACAGATCACACATTTTTTTCATCCTGTTCCATTCTGCCGCTGGACAACAGATGATCCATACTCAAACATCCATATTTGATTATTTGTGTTTGATTTTTCAGTTACTCTTGTTTTTTTCATCACAATTGCAGTATATCGGCGACACAGTACTTTTTTTTTTCTTCCACTTATGTACCTCCATATTCAGAGCTGTTACATCGCAATTCGCATCGGGTCTTCCACGTACAAGTTCGCCATCACCGTCTCTCGTAAGATCTGTGAAGCCCCATGAAGCAGTTCTTCGTGTTTTGGTATACAGGTGTCCACCTCCACAGCCTCATCTCTGTTCTGCCACCAACACCTGCTGGTGTTACGCTGCAGGCACTGTGGCTCCTGAACTGCCGGCAAGCAAAGAGTGTAGCGGGGGCGACTAAGGTTTAAGTCCTTTTCAAAGGGCAAAGCATTGGCCACATGATCCTCACATCGTATGCTACAGAGAGGATTTGTGATACCGTTAGCATACGGTCTTCTCCTACGGTAGCGAACTCATTTCACACAGTGCAGACGTGGATACAACCTCAGAATCTCAGGCATCTCTGTGACAGTGGCGACACCTTCGGTAGCCTGTTGGTCTCCTTACTTTCTCTGCACACATTTCTTACTTATTACATGTCATTATGATGGACGTGGGATACATCGGCTGGCGCCTAGTTGCACTCTGTAACTTGCTTAAGATGCATCAGCTTCTTTCCTTTTGATCATGGTCTTTATAACAGACCTTCTGTTTGACACCCCCAGTATTATATTTGAAGTCTCATTTGTCATGAGAAAGGTTGACAAAGGCATCAGCTTTATCGTATTTTCGTACATTTGTGTCAAACGGAATCCAGAAGAATTTGACTCGACCGTATTTACCAGTGCGTGCATATATGTATCACTCTACAGAGAGACAAAATATTATCCTTTTTGTCTCAACGTATATAGAGTGAGTAGTGAGGCTAGCAAGTCAGGGATGATAAAACTGTCTGTGGTTGCGGCGTTTGCAGTCTGAAGAGCGAGGAGTATGGCGAGTAAGTATGTCTTTATTCCAGTTTGGTGCCAACTCACCTTTTCCGAACATTCTGTTTCCTCCTCGAGCCCCACTGGGCTGAGCCACGATGGGAGCTCTTCCATCCCTCCCAGTGAGAGAGAGAGAGAGAGAGAGAGAGAGAGAGAGAGAGAGAGAGAGAGAGAGAGAGAGAGAGAGAGAGAGAGAGAGACCCCAGCCAATATAGATATCCCCCAGTAACAATAAAATTCATATGACGTTAAGTTATACAGAGTTAACCATTAAGACTGGGGTGGACAGGTTCAGGAGGTAGTAGTAGTAGTAGTCTCAGGGTGTCGGGGTGAGGAGGCATGCAGGAGGGGGGCGTGTCGCAGTCTGAACACCCGACACCTCTGCGGCCCTGTCGCCGGTTCGAGCCACCTGATCACGTCAGCTCAGGACGACACGACACACCCCCCGGGCAGGTACTGATCACATTTACATAAGAGCCATGTTTCATGTGGGTGTGAACGCCAGCGAGTGAGCTGGTGGATTTTACACACGGAAGTTGGGGGCCCCTGAAAATAAAGAGAATATAAGCGCAGAAAATATTATGTGTTTTGTGGAAATATGGGTATATAAACTTGCAGAACGTTCAGTTTTCTGGAGAAAAATGCAGATTTAGCCTGACAGTTCTGAAAGTTATGAAGGGCATTGTTCATATTGCCTTTTTCCATGGATTTGGAATACAAGTGAGAGTTCTCAAATTATTTATCTTAAAAGTGTGAAGGTTTTTCGTGGAAGAAAACGACGGGCGGGTCAGTACTGCCAACCGTTTGTTGTCCAGGAGCTCTGTAGACTGAGATGTTGTCTCCAGCCAACTGCTGCCTTTTGGTGGGTAGTGCTGGAGGAGTGGAGGGTGTTGATGTACCCCTCTGCATCTGTGTGTAATTTGGTGTTGGGATGCGTGTAAAGATGAGGGAAGGCAGTCCATCCTCTCTTGGCTTCCAACTCGGAGATGATCGAGTGTGAGGGACCTTCGTCCATCCTCCTTCAGCCCAATACTGAAGATTTTGCAGCATAAAGGCGTGATGGAGAGCGATCCATTCGTGAACGTATAGATATTATTTTTCTCTCGTGTCTTTGGGCCTCCGGTCTGGGAGAACAATCCTCGTCGAGGACACGTATTAAGCCAAAGAGCTGAAGGTCAAGAGGGAGGAGGAAGCATGAGTTAAGAAATTTGGAAAAGAAGTGGAAAACCTGCTTTTGAAGAAAGGGAGCAGATCCTAGCTCTTGGAAAGACCACGAGATGATATCAAGAGTCCTAAAGCTTAGGGTTGTAAGGAATGATACAGACATCAGAACGGCACATCCCGCTCACGGTTATGTTGATCTTAGAAGGCTCAAGAGGCAGTGGAGACACCGATCTTCGCCTCCAGGTAAGGAGTAGTTTTGCCTGAGGAAGACCTGCCTTACTGTTCGTATCCCACACTTCAGGAGGGTTTGAGTGCCTGAAGGTGGTGATGACGAGCGATGGCGCCTCTCTCGATTATCCTGAAGAACTGGGCGGTAAGACGCGCTCTGCAGGAGTCTATATTGCCTTCATGCCTCATTAGGGTGAAAGGGGGTGGGGGACTTTTCCTGAACAGAGAACTTCGTCCTCCACTCTCGCAATGTCTTATCATGATGACAGTGAATCAAGTCATGTTTTCATTACTTCCATTAGCAGTAGCAGTCGACGTTGTGGCGTATCTGAAGTGAGTGGTGACTAGGAGCGCGTGTTGTGGTGCATCCCACAATTTTACACCGACATCCATCGGTAGTATGCAGAGGGGATGGGTGTCTATACCTCTGTACCTTATGCTATAACCTTGAGAAAAATACTTATCTGTTATTTACAGTGACACGATTGAAATTTCATTCATTTACAAGCCCAACCAAAACACACACACACACACACACACACACACACACACACACACACACACACACACACACACACACACACACACACACACTATCTTTTGTCAGGTGTGTGTGTGTGTGTGTGTGTGTGTGTGTGTGTGTGTGTGTGTGTGCTCTCATATTGGAGTTAGAACACACAAACATTAAGCACTGATGATTACATGCTGACACGAGCCACCGAGGTGCAGTGATTAAGACTCGGGTTAGAGTCTCGAAGAGGAAACCAACTCACATGGCGCCAGCCTTTGGAGTTGGTCGATGAACAGAGTACCTGGCGTAACCTTGGATGTGTATACGTATGTATACAGATAGGTAAAGCATGATACCTACTATATATTGGAAAGGATCGTAATTTTGCGCGTGATCAAGTATATATCTATAAGTCCACGGGCAGAATGAAACACGATAAGTTCCCAAGTGCACTTTCGTGTAATAATCACATCATCAGGGGAGATACAAGAGAGAAATATAAGTCAGTTGATATATAACGACGAGACGTAGCTAGAACGCCATTTGGTAAACAATCACTTGTTTACCAAATGACGTCCTAGCTACGTCTCTTCGTTGTATATCAGCTGACTTATATTTCTTTCTTGTATCTCCCCTGATGATGAGATTATTACACGAAAGTGCGCTTGGGAACTTATCGTGTTTCATTATCCCCATGGACTCATAGGAATATATATATATATATATATATATATATATATATATATATATATATATATATATATATATATATATATATATATATATATATATATATATATATATATAGTTAATTGTCTTTCTTACTGTACTGAGGTAATGTTAGGAACAAATGAACAATGGACTCATTTGCACACACATTTCTTTTCCAAGCTGTTGTGCCCAACCTCCATCCTTTCAACGTATATTGTCAGGTGACCGGTGTCTTTACCTGGCAAGCCGCGTGGCAGTCAGCTCAGGCTGTGGTGTTTACTTGCATGAATTACTGCTTTCCTGGAAAAGTGTGTAAAGGGTAATTGCTGGGCGTGTGCCCCAGAGGGGCGGGGCAGGGGAAAGTTAACTGGGTCGTCGCCACAAGGTGAGGCTAGGCTGGCCACAGTGTACATGTATATATATATATATATATATATATATATATATATATATATATAATGTCCAGACCTAAGGTTACCTGGTGCTGCCCGTAGGAGAGAGAGAGAGAGAGAGAGAGAGAGAGAGAGAGAGAGAGAGAGAGAGAGAGAGAGAGAGAGAGAGATGCGGGAGGGAGGAATTGATATGCAGATTGCATGATCTGCGAAGGTTACCACTAATATTGCACTGGTTCTTGGTAGGGTTCGGTTAGACATATTTGACCGGTCCCTCGATGTTTGAAACTCTCCACGACTGCAGGGAATGAAAGCACAAACACCAGACACTGGACTGCGTGTAGATGCCTGGAATATGAGAACACGAACCTTAGCGTCAGAACGATGATTTCATTTGGCTTGAAATCATCAGCGTTCGAAATCGCTCTCAGAGGAGATGCGTCTCGTCTCTCGGTGTATTTCTCATTTCCAGAATGTGTTTCCGTCATAATGGTTTTGGTTGTGGTTGGCATCCCGGTCATTTCCTGGCCACGTCCTTACATCGTCTGCCCTGTAGCCTTACGTCTCTCTCTCTCTCTCTCTCTCTCTCTCTCTCTCTCTCTCTCTCTCTCTCTCTCTCTCTCTCTCTCTCTTTTCTTCGGCTGGGTATTGAGACGCAGGTGGCTCCAAGTGCATCGATTTGATTTGCGCGTTAATTTCCGCAGTCTCTGAATAGTTCGAGGAAGCGTCTTTTTATGCTTGACGGAGAATACCGTCAGAGTGAACTGTCACTTCTGTCCATGTGAGTACTTTTTTTTTGTCGTTTCCAGCGTTAGCGAGGTAGCGCAACGAACACACGGCTAACAACATCATTTACTCACATCTAGTCTTTAGCCATCAAGTATAATGCAGCAAAACCCAAGCCCTCGTATCCACGGTCAAGTCCCGCAGACCTTTCCATGATTTTCCCTAACCGTTTTTTATGCCGTGGTTCAACCCATTTGACAGCACGTCGCTCCAGGAATACCACATCACTCCATTTCGTTCTGTCCCATGTAAGTCTCACACCATCCTATATCTTCAGGCCATCCCGATCACACAAGGCATCTTTCATTCCATTCATTGCTTTCGTCGTCAGTCTATCCCTCGTCCCTCACGTTCCCTCCTCTTCTGACATGCGTATTCCTTCAGTCAATCTCTCCCTCACGTATCCTTCTTCTACCCATACTTATTATTTCAGCTTACCCTCATCGTCTCTCTCTCTCTCTCTCTCTCTCTCTCTCTCTCTCTCTCTCTCTCTCTCTCTCTCTCTCTCTCTCTCTCTCTCTCTCTCTCTCTCAGTCACACTAACACACCTACTCTTTCAGCCTATCATTTCTTACTTGATCAACCCTCCTCACACCGCATGTTGTCGTCAGGCATTTAATTTCCAACACATCCACCCTCCTCCGTAATTTTTCATTTAGGGTCCACGCCTGGCGTCCACACAGCACCGTTGGAACTACAGTACCATCAGTCATACCCATTTTCCTTCTCTTTCTTCGCACTCCTCACTACACCCAGGACCTTTGCCACGACCACATCCCCCAGCCATACAACCCCTGTCCACCATAGTCCACCTCCTTCCTCCACCAACCATTCACTCCCCACTGCCCCACTCCACCCGAGGGGGGGCGCCCCAGGAGTCTTTGTGACATAGATAGATTGACAGACATAGGTAGATAGTTCCAAAATCATATATATATATATATATATATATATATATATATATATATATATATATATATATATATATATATATATATATATATATATATTCATCTGTTTATGAATAACACTTGACCAATTTTATTAAAGAATCCTGGCGTTACCCAGGACCTTTCTAAAAGCTCCCTCAGCACAAGGCTGCGCTACTTCCAGCAGCAGAGAAACGTAGATTCCTTTGGAGTGAGAAGTAATTTGACGAGCCTGTCTGTACTCCTGATAAGACAGCCTCGCCGAAGGTGACTTCTCACTCGCGGTGTAACCTCGAGCAGGTGAAGTCTGGTAATACTTATATATATATATATATATATATATATATATATATATATATGTATATTATCCCTGGAGATAGGGGAGAAAGAATACTTCCCATGTATTCCCTGCGTGTCGTAGAAGGCGACTAAAAGGGGAGGGAGCGGGTGGCTGGAAATCCTCCCCTCTCGTTTTTTTTTTTAATTTTCCAAAAGAAGGAACAGAGAAGGGGGCCAGGTGAGGATTTTCCCTCTAAGGCCCAGTCCCCTGTTCTTAACGCTACCTCACAAACGCGGGAAATGGCGAATCGTATGAAAAAAAAAAAAAAAAAAAAAAATATATATATATATATATATATATATATATATATATATATATATATATATATATATATATATATATATATATAATGATACTGGTAAATTATTGCAACCGTTGAAAGAATCTTGTTTGCAGAGCAGAGCCGAGATCCCAAATAGAAAGCTTCATATGGGCATGTCTCAGTGGGTGGCTGAAGTCATCTGTCATGGAAGGTAAGGCTCCAGTGGTTGGGATTATTATTATTATTATTATTATATTGTGTGTGTGTGTGTGTGTGTGTGTGTGTCTCGCGGGATCGGATTCCCTTGGGATGTTACTAGACGCATTGATCGGTTGACGACTTAAGCAACGACGGTTCGACCCCTCATTACGACCTCTTGGCTGGAGCCATTGTACGTGAAGATATTTACCGTGCTCCAGGGTCGTGCCATCGTGCTCCGGGGTCGTACTGTCCTGCTGAGGGGGTTGATCATGGTAGTGTTGATGACTTCTGGACAACGTTGAGAGAGGATTCACGTTCGGTTGCAGTCATGGTTGATGATGTGAAGAGGAACTGTGATTCTTAGTTGAATAAACATGGAATGTACATTGTAGTCCATGATAGCAGATGACCTGATGGTCTATGACGAGGTTATCTACTGGAGGACAGTGATACATAGTACTTGCGTGATAGTACACGGGAAAGCCGGGTAACAGGTGACCTGATCATCTGTAACTAGATGATCTGTAGGAAGACTTGGGAAAGTCAGATAACAGATAACCTGATGGTCTGTGACAAGGTTAACCGCTGAGGAAGAGAAATAAAACCCGCACGGGAGTACATGGGAAAGCCAGGTAACAGACGACCTATTGCGTGGTTATCTACCGGAGGGGACAGGAACTGTATCCTAAATTCTTCTTCTATATAGAGGGACGCGGAATAGTCAGGCAGCAGAAGGCGGCTTCTGTGGTCCACAAGACCCACGTATTAATCAACCCTCGAGATATGATGAGTTTGAGAGGAATTGATTCGGAATACCGTGGAGAGGGCAAGATGGCGAAAACATAGAGTAGCGGATGATGGAGTGAAGACCGCGGGAGGTTTTATGAGCTGCAGGTCAGGACTCTTGGCTGGTCTGGGACTTGTCTGGCCACGGCGGGGGGGGAGAGGAGCGTTTGCGCTGCAGGCGGCTGTGATGGATCGTCTGAGAGAGGGGGCTTGTTGCCGTAGAGGGCTGACAGAGGTGAGAGATTAGACCGTGAGGGACAGATTAGGGGTTGTGAAAGGGTGGTTGACATGGCCGTACGGGAGAGGACGACGACCATTAAGAATGAATGCCCGTGAGGAGAGGATGAATGGGAGTTGAGTGACTGGGAGAGGAGTGTTTGTGGCCTTGTGGAGTATGGGAGTGGAGTGGGATGACTTGGCCGGGGCCTGGCTCCGGGTTATGGTCGTCAGATGCGAGGATGTTGTAGGGAGGGGCGGGTACTTTGCTGGATGTTGTGAGTATTTTGGTGAAAGGTATGAGTGTGTTGCTGGCTGTAGTGAGTATGTTTGTGAGAGTTACGAGTGCGTTGGTAGCTGTTGTGAGTGTGTTAGCGGGAGGTTCGCGTATGTTGGTGGCTGTTGTATGTCTGTGAGAGGTACAAGTGTGTTAGTGGCTGTTGTGGGTATGTTTGTGAGCGGCACGAGTGCGTTCGTAGCTGTTATGAGTATGTCGGTGAGAGGTGCGGGTATGTTGTTGGCTGTGGTGAGTATGTTAGTGAGAGGTGCGGGTGCAAATATGTTAGTGATTGTTATCCATTAGTGAGAGGTTCAGTACGAATATGTTGGTAGCTGATGTATGTTAATGAGAGGTAAGAGTGTGTTGATAGCTGCTTTAAGTATGCTCGTAAGAGGTGTGGGTATGTTGGTGGTTGCTGTTGGTTAGTGAGAAGTGCGGGTATGTTGGTGGATGTTGTGAGCACGTTAGAGAGAGGTGCGGGTATGTGGGTGGATGTTGTGGATGTGTTATGGAGATGTGCGGTTATGTTGGTGGCTGCTGTGGGTATGGCAGTGAAAGGTGCAGTTGTGACGGTAGTAGCATGAGGTACAAGTATACCACTAGCATATGGGAATCTGACAGAGAAAGATTCAAATTTACTTTGGAAAGGTTAAGAGTTTGCTGGTAGGCTGTGAGAGATATGCTTGAAAGGTTCCCAGTCTCTGTATGCTTGAAAGGTTCTCAGTCTATGAGTATGCTGTTTGGAGATGATGACGACAGATGGGAGTGCGTTGAGATATGCTAGTATACTGCCGAGAGGTAGCGCTGTAAATGCTAGATACTTAATTTGGGTGAGAGATGCGAGTATGTTGGTTACAAATGCACGTATGTTGCAAGAGGTGACACTGGTTCACGTGATCTAGTATTTGCTAATAACTACGAGAAAAATGATGGGCGATAAGATCCCAAGTGCACTTTCGTGTTATAATCACATCGTTTACGTCTTCTATCTCATTCTTGTATCTCCCCAGACGATACGATCATTACACGAAAGTGCACTTGGGATCTTATCGCCCATCATTTTCCTCGTGGTTATTATCGTGTATCATTATTCCTCGTGGCTATCAGCCAATGCACGTATGTTGGTGAAAGCTTAGAGGGCTGTGTGGGTGTATCATCACAGTTATTGTACTGCTTTGATGCAGAGATATGTTGCGGGAACTGGAGGTATGTGGTGTGGGTGGGAGGTGGGATACGTTTGAGCACGTTGTGGTGAGCCAGACCTTGTGTGAGGGTTCACCTTATGCATCGTCGGGGGAGAGTGGGAGAGGCATATTGGTTCGCGATAATTGGATAGAGAATCGCACACTTCAATTGCACGTTAAGCCAGTGATCCTGCATGCAAATAAGGCACGTTAACAGAAATCTTATTTTCTTTGTTTAATCGTATTACCAGATTTGTCGGCTGCACCTGCAACGTTGCCAGCCACCCTGCGAGTGGTGAGTTTGTTCGCCGGGAGAGAGATTTCCCCATCAGGGTAAATGGTCTGTTTGATTGCCGCAGTTGAGGTGTTGATACACACTCTTCTGTGCATTGTCCAGTCTCTCTCTCTCTCTCTCTCTCTCTCTCTCTCTCTCTCTCTCTCTCTCTCTCTCTCTCTTCTCTGTCTCTCTCTCTCTCTCTCTCACACACACACACACACACACACACACACACACACACACACACACACACACACACACACACACACTCCTTACGCGCGCGCGCGCGCACACACAGACGCACGGCTTCCTTATCTTCACGTGAAGTAGTGTACTCAGTCATATATATATATATATAGAAAGGTTTATTCCCCTCACAGTTTTTCCTCCTTCACGTCTCTCAGTACACAAGGAAGGAACATGAGGCTGGAAAACCACATCAGATCAACGTAATTGCACGTTACAACACCTGCATCCCAGAAGCTGAGAGAGTGTTGTGATAGTGACGAATATCCCTATAGTTTCGCTCTCGTGAGCGTATATTTCGTGTTCACGCAGAGGGCTTAATTCCTCCCGCCTTAAGATAGAGTGCCTCTGGCGTATCTAAGGGGTGTTTGTTCCTCCATCTCTCATTTTCATATACAGATGGAATCAGCAGCTCTCGGGCTGTCACTTCTTAACCTTTCCGTTCCTCTTGCTGTTGCGTGTGTGTGTGTGTGTGTGTGTGTGTGTGTCTCAGTGATTAAAGTTTGGACGTATTCTTACTCCAGTAGTTGCTACGTTTCAGAATCCCTGCGTGGAAACAGCCACACGAGGATTGACCGTTATGATATCCTCCCCTCGTCACTCCACCTTACCAATTCCTCCCTCTACTTTTCTCGAACAGGAAACCATGGAAATCCTCCTCCTATCTTTCCCTTTTCTTATAACCATCCTACTTTTAAAACTGTCGTCCGAGATGGCCGCATGGAGGGAAAGTTGCTCGTCCGTGTCTCGGCGGCTACTATAAGAAGGAGAGAGAGGAAAAGAATCATCTTTAAAAGAGACGTTGAAGTGGGTGCTCAGAGCCAGTGTCTGGCTGGAGTCGGATAAGACCAGGAGCAGCTCCGGTCCTTGGGCGTTTGAATTCTGGTCACGTTCCGGATCTTGTTAATATCATTATGTTCAATAACTTGCTAGGGTGCGACGTGTGTGCCTTTATCAATATTTACGACTACAGCCAGTGTCAAAACACCAGCGCTGAGGTCACAGCACTGCAAAGGGGTTGTGTATTGACCCTCAACAGTCTTCACTGGTGTCTTCGCTCTTTCGCGGACGCCTTGATTTGCTCCTTAAAGCTGTTTCAAACGACCGCTCGTGATCCTCAAGGAGCGCACACTGATTCGCCTCCGTCGTGTGTGTGAAACTCGGGTCTTTCGTACGTCAGGTGGTCCTCGTCAGGGGTGGAGGCTTCAGTATCAAGGAGCCTTCAAGTAACATTTCCACACGTCCTCTTCTCCTCCTCTCCCCATCACCCGCTCCAACGTAAACGCGAGGAGGCAGATGAGATATAGAGCGAGGCTGTAAATACCCGCCGATGTATATCTCCCAGAGCCTGGACGTCATTACTGTCAGAGAGGAAGACGTACGCCCAAGATTATGCATTCTCGCTCGGGGAATTCGTTTCCTCCTCAGCGCAAGAGGTCGTCCCTAGCGGCGACTGGGGCAGCCGCGCGTCTTCCAGCCGCTCACATGATAACGATATGATTAAATGATTTTATGAAATGGCCGCCTCGGTTGACTAGCTTATATATTTCTCCCTTGAAAATGTTCGATGCTGCGGACGCCTCCGCGGCTCTCCAACCCACCCACCCTACCTACCTACCTACCTACCTACCTACCTCCCCCTCACACCAACCACGTCTGGTAAGATTCTCGCCGTAAAGATAAAGCTGGGTAGAGCAAGGAAGACGCCCACGATTTAGAAGAAGTCAGTTTGGGTGTGGGGGCGCGGCGGGCACGGGCGTGGCCCTCCACCCTGACCTTTTAACAAGATACGTCGAGCGAGAAATTGCCTTAACCAATTGTGCTGTTGACTGGGCTAAACGCGTCGGATATCAATACCTTGAGCATCCCAGAATGTGATCTGGTGCCAGTTCACCCCCGTGCTCTTGTGCAGCTTCAACTAGTATTGATCCAGAGAACGAGTTATAGATCCTAAAAACAGGCATATGTTTGTTCTGTAACACTTACACTTTTATTTATATATTATAGCTATGACACACCTTGACTATAGTTATGATGGGTATGTAAAAGTATATGATATAGGTTTTCTTATACCCTGATGGTAATGTATAGACACTCTAGTATATATAGACGCTGTTGTTCATGACCTCCCTCGAACTGGCAGACATTTCCTGCCAGATTCTCGACTTTCTTGAAATGAATAAACCAAACCTCCACATCTGAATGCCAGGCCTCTTGGTGGTGACGTCAGTTTCCACGAAGGAGGAAGCAGATGTGTAGTTCAAATACTAATTCTGAAGTTACAATATATGAATATATATATATATATATATATATATATATATATATATATATATATTTTTTTTTTTTTTTAAGAAAATGGGGATTGTGTCTCGCTCTGCACTGAGAACTAGAATGTCTTAAGCGTTTAAGGTTGGATGAATGAGGGATTAAACAGGTGAAGGATATGGTAATGCGTTTGGCCACAGGCCATGCCATGGGTTGGTGTGATGTTTTCAAAAGTGAGTTTATCATTGCGATAAACCTGCCTCTCTCACTGTGCTTAAGATGTGTGTGTGTGTGTGTGTGTGTGTGTGTGTGTGTGTGTGTGTGTGTGTGTGTGTGATGACTGTTTTTGATTCCTATTTGTGTGTTACGTGGAGAGAGTTGCCTGTCTCTTAACCATGTGTATATACACCTGGGTTGGGTGTGGGCCAACTGCCGCGCCTAGGATTTGAAACCATTCAGGTCCGGCCCCTGGGGAGCCCATTATGGCTCATAGTCAAGTATGTGTATGTGTATTTCGTTATCTCTCCATACTCAGACACACGCGAGCACACAAACGCTGGCTTGTATACGTAAAGGTGTGTTGCGTTTTATGTGTTTCTGTTGGTGTGGGTGCAGGCAACACATTACCATACTCCATGGACTGTGAAACAGATGTATTCTGACCTCTTCTCTTTTCTGACCTCCTGAGCAAGACATTACGACCCTTGAGGACGACGGTACGACCCTTGAGGACGACGGTACGACCCTTGGGTATGATTGCGTGAGCTCTGACTCGGCCCTCAATTAAAGGTCAGGGCAAAGATCAAACCACCGTACTCAAGGGTCGTAGTATCACTCGCGAGGAGATGAACACATTTCCCCTTTAGCATCGCGCGCTGGAGCCTCATGCCTTGGTTCATCCCTCACAGCTCTTGTTGTTCTCCTGAGTTCTACGCGCGCGGCCGTGGCGTTCAAAAGTCTGTAAGGAAGTTCAGTGTCGCAGAGCATGTCGTTAAGTTCGTTATTGATATTTCGTTTTCCTGTAAGTAGAAATATGTTTATAACATCTCTCCACTCACCCCACACTCTTCTCTTACTCCCTAGTCCCGTCAGTTCTGAAGACGCCCATGCCAATATCAGACGTTGTAATCCAATAGAAAACGGAACCGTCAGCCCAATCCTGCGACTTGAATGGTGCTTTAGTGTGTTGTTTGGGATCATAGCTTCCCGTCCAGTCTGTCTGTCGTGTGTGTATCTGTGTGCTGGATGCGTGGGGCCCCTTAGCCTCGCCTCTGTAATCGCATTTCTGTAACGAATTATGACTCTGCTGTCCATCACACACCGGTTCTGATCCACCCTTAAGTGTGTGTGTGTGTGTGTGTGTGTGTGTGTGTGTCTCACTTGAATACATGGGTCCTCTCAGCCTTTATTTTATCAAAGTAGCGTTAAGGCCAGACCACCTCACTTGGATCTTTGGTCTGTGTATCTGTGTAAGTAATCGCAACTCTGTACCTTGACTTACTCCTCTGCTCTCCCACATACATGGGTGTTGGAATCATCCTGAAGAGTGTCTATGTCTGTTTATTGCATACACAAGGCACTCTGACCACTTCTCCCATACCTAGTATCGTACCCATCAAATACTTGCGTAACTCTGCTGTGCCCTCAGGCGCCACAGGGTAGGAAACGGAGACGGAAGAGATTAGGAGTAAAAGGAAGATAGATAACCCACCTTTCAAAAGCAGGGACTCTCACTTAACCCTGGCAGAATCCACTCTCTTGGTCCTCACACATCCCCAGCCTCCCACGCACGCCCCTCCCTTCCACCTCCCCCCATTTACACGCCATACATCACATCCCGCGATGAATCGCTGGCGTTCAGCGTGGAGGGGGGCGTGTGGGGGGGTCAGCGCGCGAACGATCGAGTAAAGGGAGATCAGAGTAGACCAAAGCTACATGACTCCTCTCGTGTCTTAAAGTCATGTAGTGTGGTCGGTACAATGCTGGGCTGGTGTCCTTTGTTTCCCGGGCGTGGCTGTGGATGTTGAGGTGAGAGAGAGAGAGAGAGAGAGAGAGAGAGAGAGAGAGAGAGAGAGAGAGAGAGAGAGAGAGAGAGAGAGAGAGAGAGAGAGCTTTGTGGTGTTACGAGAATGGAGAATATAGCATAACTGGGAAGAATCATTTAGAGCAAACGCTTCAGTTGATAGTACGGGCACGAAGAAGTGAACACCATCTGTTACACGTACTGAAATAAAGGCTTGACTGCTGCAAGTTAAATGGAGAAGTTGTCGATTGTACAGCTTCAGACATTTGCCGCAAAAGAAAGAAAATAAGACTGAGGGTTGAATTGTAGTAAATTATTCAGTAAAGAAAATTCTTCGTAATACGATATACTGATGAAAGAGAAGATGTAGTGAGAACGCCAGACAAAATCCTAAAACTGGTGAAGTAACGCGTATTTGAGAAAATGGGCAAGAAAATCAACTAAGAAAAAAAAATATAAAAGGTGTGTAAAGGATTTAGCATGTACTGGATGTGTACGTTTCATCCCGCGGGGTATATCATCTCTTGAAATCCACCTATCACTGATAATGTTCCGGGTTAGGATCAAGGATTTACAGAGGCGTGAGAAGGGAGGGAAACCCATAAAATACGATATGGATGGGAATGCCTTATTGAAGAGAAAAGATTTTTGGAGAGAGCGAGAGAAAAAAAAAGATAGTTTGAAGATTTACCGAACTTTTAGGATGAAGGCGAAGCGATAATATTCAACTTGGGGCTACGGAAGATGATGAGAAAGTCTGTGATGGGAGACAAGTGTCTTGGGTGGAGAGATTGAGGGAAGCCTTAAAGTTGGTGATGGACGGCGTGGGGGTCAAAGCCGTGGGTATATGTATATAAATATACTTCAGAAGACTCATGGGATGTTGCATCCCAGCGGTGGGATGGGATGGCGGCCCATGGGATGAAATAGACTGGAGATCATACGCTAAGTAGCCACGAAGCCCAGGGATAGAAGCTGAGTGAACGAAAAGGCAGAAGTGGTGACAGTAATTTATGTATCCGGTGATGAAGTAAAGGGAGGAGGAACGCGAGTGCTTGGGATTAATGAAGGATGAGATCGAGACCAGACGATCAGAGGAGATGATAGTGGCGTGTCAGATCGCTGATCTTGCCCGGCCTGCCATGTGTCTCACTGGACGACGCTGTGCTTAAAGTAAGCGACAGTAAACGCTTGATCTCCCCTTTTAAACGAAGAAAACCGAAGGTGAAGTGTTGCCTTGCTGTGTGTGTGTGTGTGTGTGTGTGTGTGTGTGTGTGTGTGAGGCAGGTGTTTCTTGCACCTGCCAAGATGGGCAGACACACTTGGCAGACGCGCATATAGAAATAATTTTTGTGCGCGTTCTTGCCCTGCGATGTGTCAGCATCGTAACTAAAAAAGAAAAAAAGGTTGAAGCTAGGCTGCTGCTGCCTCTGCTGTGAAATGTTTCAAGTATTTGATCAAGTTGAATTACAATGTACTGTATCACATTACATGAACACTTGCGCCCTTACTAACCCGAGGTGAGTCCTTGGTGTGTAAGGGTACTTAAAGATTTGCCTTAACCTAAGGGAGTATTACCATAAGTCTTTGGCTACCGGATATAGTACGTAGACACTTATTCAAAGTCCTTTACCACACGCGCACACACCCCCCGTATCGTCTCCTGGGGTAGGTCATGAATGGTTAGGAAGTATGTGATTGCCTTCAACCTTGTCTTCCTCAGAGCAGTATCTTAGTAAACGGTAAAACTGACAAGAATCTACACAGCTTGTTTTTGGGAAGCCCTCCCATCTCGACTGCCAGCAGGAGGCAGGCGACATAGATGTTCCGAGAAAACTCCTATTTCTGCGTAAAGTTCTTGCATATGCAGGTAGCGTTAATGAAGCAGTTGGTGGGCGATTTATGGAAGAGGCGTTCTCGACCGTGCACATGTATGTCAGTCTGTCTCAAAGGCGGTGCGGTTCCCAGTGCCTCTTGAGGTGAAGAAACGCTAGAGAGTCTAAAGACAAGAACAGTTTTCTTTGATGTCGCGGCCGGATGATCATGTCATGCAAAGTAACGAAAGACCTGCAGATCACCACCGGTGAAGATATGATGTCGGGCGTCAGAAATGTGAAGGGAATGTGAACTTGATTTGGAGAGGGATCATGCAAACCACTTGACGATGAATGCAGGATGGTTTAGCCCTTCTGTAAGTCTTGGGCGTGATAGATTGACCAGGAGAGTGCAAGGGGGTTTCGAAGTGTCTTTCTCGAGACATGATGAGACATGAGAGAGAGAGAGAGAGAGAGAGAGAGAGAGAGAGAGAGAGAGAGAGAGAGAGAGAGAGAGTTTTGGTCGTATTTTAGTTGGTCGAGGAGGTCAGACCAACCACTTTACCACCAGTCGTTCATTCTTGAAAATATATAGTTACGAGAAGTTAACCTGCATTATTATTATTATTATTATTATTATTATTATTATTATTATTATTATTATTATTATTATTATTATTATTATTATTATTATTATCATTATTATTATCATTATTATTATTATTATTATTATTATTATTATTATTATTATTTTTGTTATTATTATTGTTATTGTTATTATTATTATTATTATTATTATTATTATTATTATTATTATTATTATTATTATTATTATTATTGTGATTTTCATTATTATTATCATTATTGTTATTATTGTTATTAATGATAATAATAATAATAATAATAATAATAATATTATTATTATTATTATTATTATTATTATTATTATTATTATTATTATTATTATTATTATCATCATCTTTATATACGTTGCACTTCAAAGGTTTCCGAGCCTAGCTGCCTCCCTTTTTTTTTCATCTGCACGCTTGACCTCAAGTGCATGTACGGGACGTTAGGGTCAGAGAGGCGAAACATATGGATAGTCGAGAGATAGGTGAAAAAAAAAAACCATACAGAACTTGAGGAACCTGTCATTGGTTGTATACTGGTAAGAATGTTCCTTGAGAGTATATATGCTCCCAGAACATGACTGTTGCTTTTGAAATGGAAATAATCTGTCGTTCTTCAACTCCACCCGGTCTCTAAACCAGACAGCCAGATTTTTATTTTTTTCTTTTCTCATCTTCAGTTCTGGAGATATATCGTGGGTTGGTTACATAAAAAAAAAACGACGCGCAAAGCATCTCTTAATTTGTTTTCTAAAGCTTTAAGCATCTTGCGCAGACAGTGGTCATTAGTTAGTGATAATATGCAAATGACTTAAAGTTCAATTCTCTTTACATGTATCTCGTTAATGACCGCAACGTCAAACATGTATCGGACGCTCGATAACCTGGTATTGCAGAGGTGAGACACGATGTTTTTGAGCAGGTCCCTAAAGATGTAGTGACTGATGCGTCCCGACCCAGAGTCGTACACGGCTCGGCATGAGGAGGGAGGTGAGGAACGCGTCTTCAGTCATAAGCGAATCAACCAATCTTAAGTCTCTCATGCCTCAGAGGGAAAAAGTCGAGGTGTTTGAAGTGCCTAATTTCCCTGGCTTGGTGGGGAATCCGTCCTTGTCTCTCTAACATGAAGGCGTGAGAGCCACAATTATCGTATTCGCCAGCTTTCAGCGGTGCTTGATATGGGCTGATAAGACTAATTTAGTAGCGGGGTAAAATGGTGGGGTTCCCGTGCGCTGGGGAGGGACGAGACCAACACCTGGCCACTCTCCGCCTCCACGGGGTTAAGTAAGACCCACAGCTCCGCTTGCTGCTGCTGCTGCTGCTGCTGCAAGGTGGTGATCATGGCCGCTTCTTTTTGTCGGCAGTCCATCTCCGGTGAAGCCCTCATCACAGGTTGTTGATGACACGCTGGCAACACGATCGTAGCTGCTGACCAACCCTTCGTAACGGGCCGTTCAGGTCAAACTTCTCTTGCGCTTGTTGTTATCTGATATCAATTTGGTTGTCTGCTCTCAGAGTTATGGTTCTTATCATTCTTTTTATTTTTCTTCTTTTTTTTTTTTTTTTTAGCTCATCTGGCCCAAGGGCATGTGAGCTTTCGCCATCAACTTAGCGTCCATCGTTCGCCGTCCGTCCGTTAAACTCTCCTGCCTCTCTCTCTCTCTCTCTCTCTCTCTCTCTCTCTCTCTCTCTCTCTCTCTCTCTCTCTCTCTCTCTCTCTCTCTGTAACTCCTGGGCTTATGTGAACAAAACTTAGCACGAACTGTCCTCGCGCAGTCTCGCGCCACTACGCAGGAGTTTACTCTGGACGTTATGTAGCCACACCCTCGTCTGTGTGTGGACATTCTTGTTAGCATGATAACTCAAGAACGGTACATGGCGCGTGTCAAAATTGTGCTCGGTGAAGCCCCCAGCCACTATCCAAGATGGCAGCTGTTGCTGCAAAACAGTCGTTGTCGGTCAGTGTGTGTTCTCGTCTGAAATTACTGGAAACGGTCCTGAACCAAAGGTAGCAGAGGTAGTCCCTGGGAAGCCCTTCTCTGTATACCACCGCAAGTGGCCTGTGGTGTTTGCCCACCCCTGATATACGGGGACCGTACCACCACCCGTGGCTTGTACTGTGTACCGCCCCTGATAGATAGAACTGTATCGCCTGTAATGACTTGTATCGATTACCAACCCTCATATATAAGACTGTATCACCTGTAATGGCTTGTATTGTTTACCTTTCCTGATAAATGAGACTGTATCACCTGTAATGGCTTGTATTGTTTACCTCTCCTGATAAATAGGACTGTATCAGATATGGTGACGTATTGTTTACCACCCATGATGTACAGGACTTTAGGTATACAGGTAACCTACATCTGCTAACCTAACACCTTCAGTAAACTGCTACTGGTATCAGGCGTGTAGCCCCTAGTGGTTTACCGCCCTCTCTCTACCACCTCAGCCGTAAACCACGGTCCTCCCCCGTAGTACCACTGGTTTTCTGAAGTATTACCCCCAACCTCTAGGGTAAACCACTACCCTATGGCTGGGTACCGCGTACCATCTCTGGTGACCATGGCGCCACCACACCGCTACAGCGGTACCTTCATCGTCGCGTACCGTCGTCAGTCACACGTGTACCGTCTGTGGGGGGGTGTCTGACAGCAGCGGTACACTGGGGGAAGTTTAGAGCTTTACCTAGAGGGTGGATGTAGTGCGTCTTATTATTAAAGGTTTACCGTCGCTGATAGCGATCGGCAGACAGCATGGGTCTGTCATTACCCACTTTTAATTCAAGTGGTTCTCCCGATGGTCATTATTAGCTGGACGTTTAATACGTTGTTGATCACGGACACGTTTAGTTTAGCCTTCTGTTGCTGCCACCCGCCCCCTCCAATACGTCTTACTCGATTGTTATGGAAGGCCAACTACCGTGCCATTATTGTTGAAGGTCCAGGTGATTGATGCCCAGTCTCGGAGTGTTGTATTCTTATGCAGTTATAAGTATTTAGTTGGAGGAGAGAAAGACTCCATGATGATAATTAGGCAGGAGAATCGTGAGGTGTTAATTACCCAACATAAAACTGTTTCCTGTATATTGTTTCCACGTCAGCGTTTTGTAAGAGTGTTGCTGAGTTTTGTAACTTGCTGTCAGGTACAGGGTAGACTGGGTTGAGAGTTGATGGATTGATATTCTTATTTTTTCTTTTCTTTTTCAAGGAAAGTACATTTTTAGTTAATCATTGCTTGACTATATATATATATATATATATATATATATATATATATATATATATATATATATATATATATATATATATATATATATATATGGGTATTACCGGATTCTACCAGTTAAGAGGTTACACCGCGAACGAAAATTCACCTTTTGCGAGGCAGTGGTATCGGGACTGCAGTCTCGTCGGAGAACTCCTCACTCCAAAGGATAGTCTACATATCCCTGCTGCTGGAAGTAGCGCAGCCGTAGACTGAAGGAGCCTTGAGAGAGAGAGAGAGAGAGAGAGAGAGAGAGAGAGAGAGAGAGAGAGAGAGAGAGAGAGAGATACTGGGCAACACCAGGACTATTTCACCGAGACTGGTCCTGGGGTAGTTATAAGATAAGATAAGATAAGATAAGATGTCTTTATTGTCAAATTGTATACATGATACAAAATAGAATTCTTTATTATAAGATAAGATAACATAACATGTCTTTATTGTCATATTGTATACATGATATAAAATATAATTCTTTATTATAAGATAACATGTCTTTATTGTCAAATTGTATACATGATACAAAATGTAATTCTTTATTATAAGATAACATGTCTTTATTGTCAGATTGTATACATGATACAAAATATAATTCTTTATAGCGAGAAGCAAGATTAAATGATTTGCATTTATGCATTACACACACGCGCGTGCACAGGAGCATTATGAAGGAGGGAGATAGTGAGATATGGGAGGGAGAGATGAGACAGTTGGCTACGAGAACTGGCTTTTTTTTATTTCATATTTGAACCGGGACATGTGATGTGTCTGGGGTAAACCCTGGAAAGGGCTGTGGGGCCTAGACATGGAAAGGGAGCTGTGGTTTGGGTGCGTTACACATGACAGGTAGAGACCGAGTGTGAAGAAATGTGGCCCTTTTGTCTTTTCTTGGCGCTACCTTGCTGGATGGGGGATGCTATTTCAGGTGTGGCGGGGTGGCAATGGCAATGGATGAAGGCAGCAAGCATGAATAATGTACAGGTGTATATGTGTAAATGTATATGTGTGTTTATGGGCATTTATGTATGTATGTATATATACATACATACATACATGTTTTAGATATCTGGGAGTGGATCTGGCAGCGGATGGAACCATGGAAGCGGAAGTGAATCATAGGGTGGGGGAGGGGGCGAAAATCCTGGGAGCCTTGAAGAATGTGTGGAAGTCGAGAACATTATTTCGGAAAGCAAAAATGGGTATGTTTGAAGGAATAGTAGTTCCAACAATGTTGTATGGTTACGAGGCGTCGGCTATGGATAGAGTTGTGCGCAGGAGGGTGGATGTGCTGGAAATGAGATGTTTGAGGACAATGTGTGGTGTGAGGTGGTTTGATCGAGTAAGTAATGTAAGGGTAAGAGAAATGTGTGGAAATAAAAATAGCGTGGTTGAGAGAGCAGAAGAGGGTGTTTTGAAATGGTTTGGGCACATGGAGAGAATGAGTGAGGAAAGATTGACCAAGAGGATATAAGTGTCGGAGGTGGAGGGAATGAGGAGAAGTGGGAGACCAAATTGGAGGTGGAAAGATGGAGTGAAAAAGATTTTGTGTGATCGGGGCCTGAACATGCAGGAGGGTGAAATGAGGGCAAGGAATAGAGTGAATTGGATCATTGTGGTATACCGGGGTTGACGTGCTGTCAGTGGATTGAATCAGGGCATGTGAAGCGTCTGGGGTAAACCATGGAAAGTTGTGTGGGGCCTGGATGTGGAAAGGGAGCTGTGGTTTCGGGCATTATTGTATGACAGCTAGAGACTGAGTGTGAACGAATGGGGCCTTTGTTGTCTTTTCCTAGTGCTACCTCACACACATGAGGGGGGAGGGGGATGGTATTCCATGTGTGGCGAGGTGGCGATGGAAATGAATAAAGGCAGACAGTGTGAATTGTGTGCATGGGTATATATGTATGTGTCTGTGTGTGCATATATATGTGTACATTGAAATGTATAGGTATGTATATTTGCGTGTGTGGAAGTGTATTTATATACATTGTGTATGGGGGTGGGTTGGGCCATTTCTTTCGTCTGTTTCCTTGCGCTACCTCGCAAACGCGGGAGAGAGCGACAAAGCAAAAAAAAAAAAAAAAAAAAAAAAAATTTGAAAGAATCATGATTTTGGGTATGGGAAGAGACGGAACGTCTTCCATCACTTCCCATAATATACACTGCGCTCTTGGCATACCCGTCATGTGTCGCATGAATAATCGTACATCTCTACGACCATCGCAAGATTGATCGTATGCCTCTACAACCATCGCAACTCCTGAAACGTGAGTTTAGAGAGAGATCTTTTATTTTTCTATGGTAAATCAGGATCCAGAGCTGAGCGCCTGGAATTATCGCTTTGTTATATATCCTTGATTGTGCTGGAATGTATTTGGCGTTTATATTTATGTGGCATTAATGTTCTGACGTTTATGAATAACCTTTGGGAGCGATGTTTGTGAGAGCCAGCGAGTGTGTGTGTGTGTGTGTGTGTGTCTGTGCTAGTCCTTAGTGGGGTTGAAGAGCCGCAGGCGGCTGGAGATGTGTACTGAATGTCCGCAGATAACTTCTTGGCTACGATGGTACGACCTTTGACAAAGACGGTAGGTACGACCCTTGAGCACGACGGTGCGATCCTTGAACACAGCGTTACGACCCTTGAGCACGACGGTACGACCCTTGAATATAAGGGCCTCCCTTTTGACTTGGCCCTTAAGGGTCAAGGTACAGGTAAGGCTGTCATACCGGGGATCTCACAGCCATGTTTACAAGGGTCATACCGTATAAAGGCCTGATGTTATGACCAGTTGACATCCTGCTGTGGCGACTCAACGTTCATAACGTATCGAGCAGTTGCCAGATGACACCTGCTATCAATTATGATATCAGGCATCAGATGATAAATGCTATCAATTATGATATCAGGCATCAGATGATAAATGCTATCAATTATGATATCAGGCATCAGATGGTAACTGCTATCAATTATGATATCAGGCATCAGATGGTAACTGCTATCAATTATGATATCAGGCATCAGATGATAAATGCTATCAATTATGATATCAGGCATCAGATGGTAACTGCTATCAGTAATGATATCAGGCATCAGATAATAACTCCCATCTGTTATGATGTCAGCTGTCTGATGATAACTGGTATCAGTTGTGATATCAGGTACCAGTTGATAACTATCGTCACTTATGGTATCAGGTATCGGATTATAACTGCTATCATTTACGACATTAGTTCAGTTATCAGATAATAACTTAACACCAGTCATCATCATTATCATCATCATCATCATTATCATCATCATCATCATCATTATCAGATAGACTAACATACACATGTTGAGCATTACCAGACTTAAGATGCTAATGATCAGCAGAACTAGAAGGTGCTGAACATAAAGCAGACTAAAAGACGCTGAGCATTACCATACTGAACGGTGCTGAGCATCATAATACTAATAGGTATTGAGCATTAGCAGACTAAAAGGTACCGAGCGTCAGTACCATTTAATATGCTAATGCCAAATACCCTTTTAGTGATGAAGACTAAAACTGTTAAGCATTAGGAGATTAAAAACTGCAGAGTATTAGCAGACTCGATGGTGCTTGACGGTGAGGATCGCCTGCTGTCGTGGAGGGTGGAAGGTGCGAGATCAGTAGTGTCAACAGAGCGTAAAACTCCAGTCCAGCAGTCACGAGGCTTCGTCCGTGGCGCGAAAGCCTCTATATTTCTTCCCCAGACATCTGGCCAGGGATTGCTACCGCCAACCCCCTACACTGAAGGGAGGGAACTCTCCTCATCTCTCTCTCTCTCTCTCTCTCTCTCTCTCTCTCTCTCTCTCTCTCTCTCTCTCTCTCTCTCTCTCTCTCTCCCTCAAGGCTGAACCTTTCAATCAACTATGGGGAGAAATTACGGGGTCCGGACGGTCTCAAGGTGCAGGATGGAGGGTGGGAGGGTAGATGGAGCCAGGCTATGGATGCATGTGTCTTGAGAGTTGGTGGGAGTGTCGTGATGTCTGGGCCCGTTGATATGTAGGGTCACGCACGGGTCGTCAGCCCCTGTGGTGGTGGTGGTGACTTGGGGGTCACGGGTCGTACTGCGGTGGTGATGCGGGCTGTTTGGTCGTATACTGTGAGGGTGATCTTGGCTCGCTAGTCGTACTTTGGTGGTGATGTAATAAGCTACTGTGAAGGTGATATTGGCTCACTAGTCGTACTTTGATGGTGATGTAATTAGCTCGCTGGTCGTACTTTGATCATGTGAGACAACTGGAGGAGGTGTGAAGTCACGGGTCGTATTGTTACAGTAATGTGGTATCATCACACACACACACACACACACACACACACACACACACACACACATACACACACACACACACACACACACACACACACACACACACACACACACACACACACACACACACTAGGACCTTCCTTCATCATATTCTGGTGCTGGCGGTGTTGATGTGAGGCCACGGGTTATGTAATTAAGAGAATAATGGTCTGGGGTCACAGGTCAACACTTTATGGATTGCGGGTCATGCTGAGTGTTAGGTCACGAAGTACATCATTTAGCCGTTGTGAGACCACGTGCCCCTTACTCATTTGACGGTGTAGTGTCTCAAAATGCTATTTTGCATGGAGTGTAGTGGCCCCAGCACCTGATGAACATAAACTAAGACACTGTATTAGCCAATGGCCCCAGATCAGTAATTTCAGACCTCAAGGCTTACTGTTTCGACATGTTTTTGATCACTTTACCGACAGTAATATCCATGAAGACATTTTTGACGCTGTATCTAAGATTATCCATGCCCTTAACTATGTAAACACCTGGTGTAATCATGCCCAGTACAAGCCCGTTCTGTAACTACAATGTCCAGTGTGTAATGTACCCTGACCCTCTTTGTATTACTGTGAATGTTAACAACATGCCCAGTGCCAGTATGTTCTATAACTGTATGCCCAACATGTATTGTACCTTTAACCTCTCGTACTGCCGTCACTATTAACGAGTTAACGACTGTACGCTACACTGTGTCCCGTTCTGAACACACACCTAGTGTGTATGTAATTTGCTTGTGTACACACGGTAGTACGAATGTTAACAAGATGTTATGTATCTGTATGACATGTTTTAAACTTGTTTTGTACTACACAGATATTGTTACCTATGTTGTTGTCAGCATCACTTACTATCCTGTAAGTACATATCATGTATTTCATGTATCCCAGGCCTCTCTCCCTATCACCCTCCTATGTCGATGTATTGTACCCAATGTACGCTCTGTGCTGGCCTCCACTCACCCCTAGATATGTCCCCTTCACCTTCCCTCTCACTGAAATTCTTTTATCTTATCTTTATCTACACCATGAATAAATATTTTCAAGACTTCAAAAACTTCATAAACCAAGAGCCTTAGCTGGAACACACACACACACACACATACACACACACACCCTGACGAAGAGGAGGCAGAAGCCTTTCAACGAAGACGCCGACACCCTGAGGTAGTCGAAGTAAAGTATGAGAACTTGGAGTCTCGGAGGAGCTATATAGGTAATAGTCGGTAGCGCCCCGTGTTAAGGAGTCGACATTTCTTAAAAAAGTGAAAAGTTTTTATTAGCTTTCGTTAACATTGATTGATGATGGGAAGACTTGGCACATAGTGGTTGTTTGTTGTACAGCCTCACCTTGTGAACACAAAAAGGCAATTGTTTATTTTTCATTTTCAGATCTTTGTCTTGATTTTCTTGATCTTTTATCTGGTATGAGTAGAAATATATATATATATATATATATATGATGATGTGGCATTTTAATGATTGGTTGAACAGAATGCTATTTTTTTCTTTTTTCTTGCGTAGTAGTTAGTAAAACGGCAAAAGAGTGAACGGTAAACAGAATATTATGAAAACATGATATATCATCTTGGCTTCGTGAGGTGTGTTGATAATGCATGTGAAGAATGAACGGTTGCATGAAGAAAATATTAACTGCATGAACGTGGACGGTGCGATCCTTTGGGTATGACGTCGCGCCCTTTGACCTGACCTTAAAGGGTCGCACTGTAATGCTCGGGCATCGAACCTTCGTGACTCCAAAGGTTTGAACGTGTGTTAAAAGTGTGGTGAATCGTGTTGTTCGGTGGGCATGTAGCAGGCAGGTTGAGGCTTCGAGACACAGGTGCTTTGTGGTGAGAGAACAGAAGATAAAAGTATGGTTAACGCATTTATCGTTTGTTAGTAACAGTAGAAATGATGGATGATAATGGTGACAGCAGTGGAGTGATGATAGAAAAATGTTTATGGTACTGAAGGAGTGGGACTCCGCATGAGTTACGGTGCGGGAGTAAAACCAGAGGATTCTGCGAGGGGGAGGAAGAGAAGCGCCTGCGACGAGGAATTCAGTCTTGGATATTGGACGGTACGAGAGTACGTTGATGGGTTAGGTTCGTGTGGGTGTGATGCCGTATCGCGTCGACAGGTATAGAGGAGGTAGAGACTGATGTGGAATAGACGGGCGATGATAGTCATGGGCTACTTGAGGATCATGATGGATGGGAGGTTTACGTGATGTGTTCCTCTCTACTGGAAGTAAGAATTAGCGACAGAGGCTCTTAGGTCCATTGGTAATTGTAGAATCCAGAGAGAGAGAGAGAGAGAGAGAGAGAGAGAGAGAGAGAGAGAGAGAGAGAGAGAGAGAGATTGGCAGGTAGGAAAGTATATAGAGAGACGACTGCACAACTGAATTACGACGAAGGAAAAATATCTTCATAAAAGAGACGAATACCAAAGAGTGAAAATATTGACATAAGTTGTGAAAAGCAGATGTTTCTGAATGTGAGAATATTACGTGTTCACGTCAGTGTGTGTTGTATAACCTCAGGACGAGGTGTTTGGAGAGTCGCCTCGTTGGGTTTGTGTAGATCCTGGGGCTGTCAGCATGGGCGGACGTGATCTTGTATGTACGTGATCTAACCTAACTGCACTTTCAGGACGCTAAATAGTTTCAGTAAGTTACATTTTCTCAAGGAAGACAAGTCAGGCTTGTTCCATGAATAAAAGGAAATGTCTTCACAAGAAAATATTTTCGTTCCGTTCTGGTCGAAACGAGAGATGGACAGAGACTAATGATCCTCTCCCTCCTCCGCAGGTAACGCTGTACGGAAATTAAAGTCCTGTTAGGTGTAACCTGATCTTACGTTTGTTAAGGTGTATGAAGGTGGATTACTCTCTCTCTCTCTCTCTCTCTCTCTCTCTCTCTCTCTCTCTCTCTCTCTCTCTCTCTCTCTCTCTCTCTAGTATATGTATATTGCTTTTACGTATGTGTGTGTGTGTGTGTGTGTGTGTGTGTGTGTGTGTGTGTGTGTGAGTGTGTGTGTATTATCTATGTGTACTCTACCGCAAGGGAATCTTACAGTTGTGGTACCCCATCCCTTGAACACTGTAATCTATCATACACTTCTTAAATCTGTGTTTGCTGTCTGCATTAACCATATGTGTGTGTGTGTGTGTGTGTTTAGAATTGCGTTTTATAAACTAGAGAGGAAAATACGATTCTATACATGAGATTCGAGTAAGTTTAGTCAGATTAATAACGACGACAATTCTGCATTGATAATTCTGCGTCATTCCACTGAACTGCGACAAATTTATAGTGAATGTGAGAACATTATTATATCTGCTCACACCGTCGTCTGTCTGGTCAAGCTACTGTTCGGTGCGTCAGGGATCATGACAAAATATATATATATGGTCGTGGAAAAAGTCGTCCTTATGTCTTTGTTATTAACTCTTAACTGGCCTGAAGCTTTGCCGTGCCGTAACTCTTTTGATTGATGGTGTTGAAGCGGTTCGGCAATTGGGCTTGCACACCCTCCCTCCCTCCACACACACACACACACACACACACACACACACACACACACATAGCTGTGAAGGAAGTCTTTGTTAGAGGCGATGGTGATGCTTTTCTTTTTTTTTTTTCTGATGTTTTGAAAAGGTATTCATTGTGTCATTATTTGTGGCCGGCGTGTCTTGTCTTGACTCACCCTCAGTCTCAAGAAAGAAGGCTTGTGCAACGCTCGCTTAACTTTGTATCATCATCAGCCAACAACACTCGCTCGTTACCTCATTTTCCTCGGTCTGTCGCGGTTATCCGGTCGGCATGGTCGCTCACGCCCGTTACGTGGGGCATGGGGGGGTTCCCTGTCACATCCATCTGACAGTTTATTTAACTCGTCGAACGTCAGGTGTCGAGCAGATGTACACGTTATTTGCTGGGGATTATTGTCAACGTTGTTTGTGGTGTTCAAGCCTTCTTGCCTCTCGTACTGACAGTAGCGTCTGGAATGGATGAAGGCAAGCAAGTATGAATATGTATGTCTGTGTGTGTGTATATATATATATATATATATATATATATATATATATATATATATATATATATATATATATATGTGCGTATATGGACGTTTATGTATATATGTGTGTGTATGAGTGGATGGGCCATTCTTCGTCTGTTTCCCTAGCGCTACTTCGCTGACGCGGAGAACAGCGATTATGTATATATATATATATATATATATATATATATATATATATATATATATATATATATATATATATATATGTATATATATATATATATATATATATATATGAGGACTCGTAGGTTCAAACTTATCGAACGGCGTGAGCCTATTAGTATCAGTGGATGTTCTTTATTCAAGTACGTTAGGGTACCAGGCAGTTAGTGCGAGCGATTGATCGCGATCTCGTAAATGATCATATATAGATACCAGGACGGAGGGGTAGATTACCAGCCAGTTCCGTACTGCTGCGAGCCAGGGATGAAACCCCGTGAGCAGGCCGGTGTGACCGGTGAGCACGACGGTGTGACCCTTGAGCACACGACGCTTGGTTATGATAGACCCGGCCTTTGACCTGACCCATGAGGGTCAAGTCCGGGTGTCACGCTATCATACCCAAGGATTTTACTGTCGCACTCAAGGCGGGGGTCAAGACCTCCACTATGCACCGAAACGCCTCAGGATACCCATGGAATGAAAGGGATTTGGTTCACTGTTATCCTCAGCTGAGACTTTGTCACTCACTCGCCAAGCGTTGGTTGGCGTCGAGAACCAGAATGCACCCTACCACAACCTGTCGACCAGACCAGTGGCTCCCACGACCGATTTGAACCACCGAGGTAGTCAGCCTCGTCCCTTGGTAGTGGTAGCCAGTTAGGCTGTAAAAACCATGTCTGTATAGAACCACCTCTGCTCAGACTTGGAACTAAAGGGTTTTTGATTTCGCTCCGGATCGGAACTTCGAGTCGGCCAATCGCGTCTCATCGGCGAGGCATCGTAGTTGTCAGACCTCCATCACGACCTCCCATGAGGCTCCCGATCTCAGGCGATAGCCTCTGCTCCTCACCCTTAACCTGGTGTTATCAGGGGCTAATTGCTGCCAGCATGGGGGGACGTCATTGCTGATGACACAGGACCTCTTTACGACTTCATTGAACGCGTGCTTTGGCATGACGACCCACCTCCGTTCTTTACGACCATGAGTCAACCAGATGCTGCTATCCGGGAGTTATTTATGCCTCTCAGGACCCAGCCGTCTGGGGATCTTGACTGGCAGACAAGATTGAAGAAGCCTTCGATAAAATACGTCGGGGGTGTGGAGGCGTTGAGGGGAGGGTGGTGGGTGAGGCTGGAGTGTGGCCAAGATAAAGATCTCAGCGCGGGACTTGTTCACTAGACTCGGGTTGGGTGTGGTGAGGGTTGTGAGGGGGGGGGGTGTAAGGGGGTGGGGCTGCACTGCGAACGTAAAGCCTCACTAATTGGGCGTAGTAGAGGTCAGGAGATCGGATGCCCTGGTCTCTCTCTCTTGTAAAGTGGTGCTCTCTGCAACGGATGGAGGTGGGGAGTCCATGTATTTTCTTCTTTTTTTTTTTGCTCTTAGCCCCAATGTGTGTGTGTGTGTGTGTGTGTGTGTCTTGGAAAGTATGAGAGCACTGTTTGTGCTCCTGTTTGTACTCTTGAATGTATTGACTAAGACGTACTACCTGTGCTGGCTAGGTCATCCATGATGGTGTTTGCGTACGGGGCCTCCCGTTGCGTCAGCGGGCATGGAGGTTGGGTGTTGGTTGATCCTAGGGTTGGTTTACCCGTTTCATTATGGTAATGAGTACCTCTGGTTGTTGGTATATGGTGCCGGCTGGTGTGGGTGGTATGACGCGGGGGCGACTGCCAGACGTATGGAGGTGTATAAGAGGAGGTGCCCGAGGACCTGCATATTAGAAAAGTAATTAGAAGAACCATAATGCTACCCCACGTCAGCACAACAGGGTTTTGTGTGTGTGTTTAATTATCTCTCGTCTGCTGGACCTAAGTTATGCCTCTGTTGACACTGACACTAGGAATGTTACAGAGGGATTCGTCTTAAATATCGTACCATTGTTTTTGCGACAGTGCAGCTAATTGTTACGTAGGTGTATCGCATGTCGTTCTCACGGAGGCAGGGAGTGTATCAGTTGAAGGAAGGAGGACCAGCTGATGATACTGATATGATACAAAATTCGTAATTGTTAACAAACTTTGTTCTTTGAAGCGGCTCATGATGTCCTCCATTGCGCAAGCTTCCTTTTAGCTGAAACACACTGGAAAAAGGGATTACATTAAGCGAGTTTTAGTATGACGATGATGTTCATAAACCTTAGAATTATATTGTCTTATTCTAAAACAGGTTCATAGCCCTTCCGAGGAATGACTTTGCTAGTATGTGAAGTAGCTGGCGACTTGTACAGTTTCGTCTGCCCGTCCATTAATACAGATGGAAAACTATACGGTATTTTTTTTTCTTCGAAAGGATTTTATCTTGTTTAATGGAGTTGTGGACCACGCGGCTGTGGCGGGAACGGAGGCTTCATCGTCGTCCGTGGCTGCTGATACAGACTTTTTGATTTGCATGTAGAAGAAGGTGGATACAACCTCTCATGAACACTGGCATGATCACAGCTTTAGAGGGGAGGAACAGGAACAGGTGTCCTCGCCCGTCGACCAAGAGATGAACGTGTCGAAGACGTCTCGAAGCTACACAGTTCAAGCGGAGGTGTCACCCATCTCGCAACGCTCGCCTTTATAGGCTCACAGCTTGGTTCATTGTCATGGTGGTCCGCGTCAGGGGATGGTTTGCTAGCGTCCTTCCATGATTGTCAGCGTCGGCCGGG
>NC_092233.1:21203923-21226423 GCF_036320965.1 Panulirus ornatus | reverse complement strand
ATAAATGAATAAATAGATGTGTGGCGAGGTGGCGATGGGAATGAATAAAGGCAGACAGTGTGAATTGTGTGCATGGGTATATATGTATGTGTCTGTGTGTGTATATATATGTGTACATTGAGATTTATAGGTATGTATATTTGCGTGTGTGGACGTATTTATATACATGTGTATGGGGGTGGGTTGGGCCGTTTCTTTCGTCTGTTTCCTTGCGCTACCTCGCAAACGCGGGAGACAGCGACAAAGCAAAATATAAGAAAATAAATGAATAATATCAGAATTCATCAGTGACGTAATAACTGCCACATCAAGATGATAAGGATGAGTTATCCCTTCAGATAGTGTCGTACCATTAATTGCTTACCAAGCCTCTCGCTACCACTGCATGTTCTGCCGTTTATAATGAGCGCATTCGACAGAAGACACCCCCCTCCGTCAGAAGTAAACATGGAGGACATTCAAAAAGAATGGGGTAGAAGAATGAGAAGTCACCACCTGTGAAATCCAGTAAATGCTAGTACGTTGAAATAAAGAAATATTTGATGTAGATCACTTGGCCGTTTAAAAAGATAAAATGCTAGGCCGTAAAATATAATGTAGTGTGCTGTTAAAGGCGTCCGCTACCGGGGCCACACCCTCTTAATGGCCATGCGAGACTTATATGAAGGTTTTAATAGTCTCTGGCACGTGCGAATCCTCTTCAAACTCACTCATATTTCTAATTCCATATGTTAGTTACGATGGCTTATCATTTTTACGCTGATAGATCGGCCATCACCAGAAGGAAGAAAAAAAGGGGGAGAGGAGAGAAAAAAAAAAAGAGGAGAGAGATGCTGCAATTTTGTCAAAAATTGGCATTCCAAAGGTGTCGCGGTTGTTATTTATCAGCTCAACGACCAATTAGGCACAGATGGTGTTCGTTGATTGATCGTTAACAAGAAGGAAATATGTGTAGATTTGATGTCAAGAAATGCCAGCATGGAACGTAGGATGAGCGAGTAAAAAAGAAAAAAGTCATAATACATAAAGAGGTAGTAATGATGGACCCAGTCTTATGAATCTTGGTGAAAGAAAACGGTCATCCTCCTCACTTTCAAATGATACTCTTGACGTTGCTCTAGTTTAGCGGACGATGCGCTGAACCATTAAGAACAAAAAAAAGAAAAAAGAAAGAAAAAGCTGAAATTGTAAGAATAAGAGAGCGCGGGTCGGTAATCCGCTCATTCCCAACACAAGACCACACCTGCCGGTATTAATGAGCAAAGCTAACGGCCCGTGAACGCTCACGTCCTTACTGAACTCCCACGAAGAAGAAGAAATCCAACCCCTCCTTTGAGAGTCTGTGTACGTTCCAGCTCAGGTGGAGGACCTCTCGTACCTCTAGGTGCTGGAAGGTGGAAGCGAAACTTCATCATTCCTCGACTTGGCTCTATGGTCCTCCCCTACAACTGTGAGTTCTGTAAGCGCCATTCAAGAACAACAACTCCATATTGAGGCCCCGGGGTCGTCGCCGACTCCGTCGACGCATAACTACACCCAACACGCTTGGGTGCACATGAGCAAACCGGGGTAGGGTCACGCTCACGCGACGGTATCACTCATGGACCCTCCTCACTACCCTTGGGGAGCGAGGCCTGATCTTGTCATCCCAAGTCGAAAGGCCTGTAAAAACACGAGAGCGTCTCGTCAAAAAGAGAGAAATAATATATATATATATATATATATATATATATATATATATATATATATATATATATATATATATATATATATATATATATCCAAGACGCGGATTCTTGAACAAAGACGACTTGGGCGAAAGTAAGCTTTCCCACCCGCCTACGTGACTTACAGTTAAACAGTGGTTGACTGTGTTATTAAAAGCCAGACTGTCGTATAAACCCGAGGCTGCGTATTTATGAGACACGCTAAAGTTCCCTGACAGCCCATTGTCGCCCCCAGGCTCCAGCACGACACCCCAACCCCCTCCAGTTTGAGTATTATAGATGCGCTCTCTCTCTCTCTCTCTCTCTCTCTCTCTCTCTCTCTCTCTCTCTCTCTCTCTCTCTCTCTCTCAGGGATGTGTGGAATCACAACTCCAAGCATCCATATGTATATATATATATATATATATATATATATATATATATATATATATATATATATATACATATATATATATATATATATATATATATATATATATATATATATATATATATATATATATATATATATATATTTTTTTTTTTTTTTTTTTTTCATTTCGGTTTCTAGCTGCTTAGACCTTAAACCCGTAGCCTAAGCCAGGTAGGTTTTCAGTATATCGACCAATTAATAGGGGAAGATGAACAGTTGGGTTGACTGTGGACCGGCTGGCGCAACCAGGATGCGAACTTATGCGTTCGACCCCGGGCTGCCCATGAAAAAAAAATTATATATATATATATATATATATATATATATATATATATATATATATATATATATATATATATATATATATTGTCGCAAGGGAAAATTCACCTTTGACAAGGCTGTGGACGAAAAGGAGTACAATCTCGTCGAAGAACTTCTCACTCTAAAGTTTTGGACTCCGTCGTTCCCCTGCTACTGATCGCAGCGCAGACTTGAAAAAGCAGGTGTCCTTGGTAAAAGGGATTCCTGGAATTTTCGCGATTGATAAGAATTACACCTACGTATTATTTTGCCGGACTCCGGTTGCACGTGGGGCGCAGACCATGGGAGTACAGACCTCTCCCCTTGCTGAGGGCGTCCACGGAAGCAACACGCCAGTTCTGAGCACCATTAGACCCTACTGTTCGCAAACTGGACAGCAAAGACAATCAAGAGTCTACAGATTACCCAAACTGTGCGAGTGTTTACAACGGGAGAGAGAGATTCCTTTCCTTTTTTCCTTAGGCATTGTATTGTTTTTCTGTCCCCCTCCCATCGTTTACCTGGCAGAGGAGGTGGGTGGGTGGCTGGGCGGGCGACGCGGAACTCACCGTCCCAGTTTAATTTGCACCGTTTGTTGGCGCGCGTGTAAAGGGCTGCCGGTAGCTGTTGAAGTGCACGTGAGCGAGGATGAAACTCGGCTTTATTGTGAGGCTGGTGTGTGCGCTGGGGCTCGACTCCGAATGGAGGAGGGGAAATGAAAAATTAACTCGGGGATCAAATGTATTTTCGCTTGCCACTCCCTCGCAAGGGGGAGTCCTTGCATTTATGTAAGATGACTCTGTCGTGTTGTTCTGTAAGGAAGGAGTGTGAACGTTTTAAGCTGGTTTGTCCAGAGAGGTGAACCCAGTGTATTTGAAGATCATACGGGGCCAAATTACGCACTTTGTAAGTGATTTTAGAATATCTATTTTTAACAAACACACGCACGCACGCACGCACGCGCGCACGCAGGCACACACACACACACACACACACACACACACACACACACACACACACACACACACACACACGCTACTGCAGGATATGTGAGGGAAACCATTCCAGTCTGTAGTTGCGAGTCTTTAATTAAGCGGCATTGCCCACTTAGCTGCTGCTTATATGATAGTGCACTAGTCATGATAAGTTGAACTGGCATGTTACGTTAGTTAGATATCTGGAATATATATATATATATATATATATATATATATATATATATATATATATATATATATATATGTATATATATATATATATATATATATATATATATATATATATATATATATATATATATATATATATATATATATTTATTTTGCTTTGTCGCTGTCTCCCGCGTTTGCGAGGTAGCGCAAGGAAACAGACGAAAGGAATGGCCCAACCCACCCCCATACACAATGTATATACACACACGCCCACACACGCAAATATACATACCTATACATCTCAATGTACACATATATATACACACACAGACACATACATATATACCCATGCACACAATTCACACTGTCTGCCCCTATTCATTCCCATCGCCACCTCGCCACACATGGAATACCATCCCCCTCCCCCCCTCATGTGTGCGAGGTAGCACTAGGAAAAGACAACAAAGGCCCCATTCGTTCACACTCAGTCTCCAGCTGTCACGCAATGATGCCCGAAACCACAGCTCCCTTTCCACATCCAGGCCCCACACAACTTTCCATGGTTTACCCCAGACGCTTCACATGCCCTGATTCAATCCACTGACAGCACGTCAACCCCGGTATACCACATCGATCCAATTCACTCTATTCCTTGCCCGCCTTTCACCCTCCTGCATGTTCAGGCCCCGATCACACAAAATCTTTTTCACTCCATCTTTCCACCTCCAGTTTGGTCTCCCACTTCTCCTCGTTCCCTCCACCTCCGACACATATATCCTCTTGGTTAATCTTTCCTCACTCATTCTATCCATGTGCCCAAACCATTTCAAAACACCCTCTTCTGCTCTCTCAACCACGCTCTTTTTATTTCCACACATCTATCTTACCCTTACATTACTTACTCGATCAAACCACCTCACACCACACATTGTCCTCAAACATCTCATTTCCAGCACCTCCAATCTCCTGCGCACAACTCTATCCATAGCCCACGCCTCGCAACCATACAACATTGTTGGAACCACTATTCCTTCAAACATACCCATTTTTGCTTTCCGAGATAATGTTCTCGACTTCCACACATTCATCAATGCTCCCAGGATTTTCGCCCCCTCCCCCACCCTATGCTTCACTTCCGAATATATATATATATATATATATATATATATATATATATATATATATATATATGTGTGTGTGTGTGTGTGTGTTTGTGTGTGCAATGAGAGCGCATCTCCATAAAACAAACAATGCCCTCCAACGCCAAGGATTCGAACCACTACCACTGTGTGGGAGCTGGGTACCTGATAACTAGGCTAAGGAGCCCATCAGGGCCTATTAGTTAGCGTAGCCAACTCTCACATAAAATGGCAGTTTATCTATCGCTCTATCGGCGACCTCTTCCGCAATGAAATTGGCCCCAATGGACCCACAGACAGAAACAATATACGCGTCGGAGTAGCGTTACGATGTACCCACTACCAGACAAAGTCTCGTCTACTTTGTATATAGAAAAAAAAAACTAGGTGGAAAAAAGGCCAATACTATACAAGTTTTGTCACGAAGGTACACTGTAGCGAGTTTGAAAAAAAAAGAAGAAGAGCGCCGCCAGAGTAGCTTTATAGTAATATCACTGAAATATACTTTTCTTTCAAGAGTGTTGAGAAAAACTTTCGAGAACTACTGGGAAATGAAGATTTGGTCCCACAGATGGATATCCTTATGTGCTATAGATAAGGGTGAACGAAGGGGGGGGAGGAATGAACGAAGATTTGAAAGAACTGTGTGTCCCAGAATTGGTGGTGAAAATAACTAGTAAGGTAAGAGAGAGACTGTGAAGAAAGGGAGGAAAAAAAAAGAGGAGAGGTGTATCGTGTGTGAAGGGAATGGAAATATCTGTCTAGCTTTGTCTTTGAATTGACAGGAAGTAAGATCAGTCTTGACACGGAGGATGTAAGATGGTTCACTTCAGCTTTTCCCGAGTCTGGAGTGTAGCACTTCCCTGGGCGGCTGCTGTCTACGACCTACTGACACGGAGGGTGTAAAATGGTTCCAGATGACACTTTAGCTCCCGTATATCAGAACGGGAGTACTCACCAGGACGGCTGCTTCTTCAACTTACTGACACGGAGATGAAGTAACCTGGAATATGTCTGCCCCATCACCTATCGTACTCTCAAGTCACTTGGACTCACCGTGCCAGAACTCGAGAACATTTACACGACTTTCATTTCACCCAAACTCGCCCGTATAACCCTCACCACGCCTGGTCCTCCATCCTATCCACCACACAACAGCGGCTGCTAGAAATGGTGCAGTAATGGGTGCGTACGCAAGAGTACCTCTTTTACACACCTAACGAGAGAGAGGCATCTCACACAGTCCCTTCCAACATTCTCCAACCATCACTTAGATCTGGTCGGACACTTAGTGAAAAAACTGCTGCTCCCTCCTTGCCATCGTCACCTCCTGTCATCAGAGATCCCTTGTTCCTTAGTGATAGTGCAGCGTCACAACAGCATCTAACTCATTCCATATTCTCCATAATATTCTGTCGTTGGTTGTTTCTCCATTGTAGAAGATTATTATTATTATTATTATTATTATTATTATTATTATTATTATTATTATTAGCGGTATTATATTATCATTATTGTTATATTATTATTATTGTTATTATTATTATTATTATTATTATTATTATTATTGTTATTATTATTATTATTATTATTATTATCATTGTTATTATTACTATTATTATTATTATTATTATTATTATCATTATTATTATTATTATTATTATTATTATTATTATTATTATTATCATTATTATTATTATTATTATTATTATTATTATTATTATTGTTATTATTACTATTATTATTATTATTATTATTATTATTATTATTATTATTATCATTATTATTATTATTATTATTATTATCATTATTATTATTATTATTTTATTATTATGGATAATGTTATCAGTAATAGTAGTAGTTGTTGAAGCAGTAATAATTCTTTGGTTTCAGGTTTCCCTTCAATACTCCAGAATATTAGAATTTAAGCTTTACAAGTTCCACAAAAGCAAATAAAACACTCATACACTTCTGAGCACAGTAACCATAAAGCTACTGCCGCTAACAGCGGTACTGCACTCGTACTTTTCCGGTCTGTCGTCTTCCGGCTTCAGTTGAATTGAAAATCGCGCCATTCGGGCATTTTATAAATGCCAAATGTCACAAGCATCTGTAATTACGATGTAGGTATAATCAGTAACCCATACTTTACGGTGATAGATAGTCGAACTTGTCTTTCTGCGGATAATAGCTATTGTCTGGGGCACCAGTGATGTTGACGGTGATTTACATGAACCGGAAATGCTTTGAACAGAAGGAGGAAAGTAATTTTGAATATAAATTGGAGAAAGAACGGGACAGTTTTCAAGTGCAAGTGATGATTCGAGTTGACGCCGGAACCTCAGCCATCATGTTCCACGTGTTGCCCAACGTCTCCCACCACAGAATCACGCTACCACCACCACCACCACAGTGTACTTGAACAAACCAACCCTTGTCTTGATTGGTCATATATCGGGATAAGAGGGAACTGTGGCATTACTGAGGAAAGGTTCAGAAGACGAACAAACGTAAGCTGTGTTTTGATGGTTAAATCATGAACCACCCATAAACGAAACTAGCGAATACCTCGTATTGCACACTTGATCCTGAAAAATTCGCCATTTTCAGAAACGAAACAAAAAGCACCGTAAAACTTGTTTGGAAACTCGTTCACAGAAGGAAGTCAGAGGGAGCGAAAAAAAAGAAAATTACATTGTTGTAAAGACTGTGATTGTATGGCATTGTCACGTGACAGCAGTTTCGGAGATGATTATGATGAAAAGGAACAGACACCCTCTGCAGTCATGACTGTCCACATATGTTCATCAACTGTGAATATGTTACATACCAAGAGTAATTGCCATAGTGTTATCGGGCGTTCGGCATAATGATAGTGGTGTACACTTGGGCAAGATGACACATTATGCACAACTTTATTCCTTTTTATAATTCATGGAGTATCATGTGACATTCCACCAATGCAACGTTTGTAGGAAGATTAGTGGAGAGACACAGAGACGTACATGCGAGTGGTGACCCAGCCTAGTATGCACAAGTGATGGTGAAGGAAGGCGTTGTATAGAGAGGAAAGGTAAAGCCGGCGGCGGAATGTCGGCTTGTCTCAAGCTGAGCACGATTGGCGCGCCAAATTTAAATCGTCAAATCTCTAGACAAATAAGGTACGTTTTTTGTTTTTTTCCTCCCTTTTTTCCCCGTTTCTTGTCAGCGATTAGAATTTCTTGTTTGATTTTTCGATTGCCTGCAGTCCCTAGGATCCCACATGACTAGCGAGTCCTTGGGCACATGACTTACAGAGTCCTTGGGATCCCACATGATTAGTGAGTCCTGGGATCCCACATGACTAGCGAGTCCTTGGGATCCCACATGATTAGTGAGTCCTGGGATCCCACATGACTAGTGAGTCCTGGGATCCCACATGACTAGCGAGTCCTTGGGATCCCACATGACTAGTGAGTCCCTGGGATCCCACATGACTAGCGAGTCCCTGGGATCCTACATGACTAGTTAGTCCTGGGATCCCACATGACTAGTGAGTCCTGGGATCCTACATGACTAGTGAGTCCTGGGATCCCACATGACTAGTGAGTCCTGGGATCCCACATGACTAGTGAGTCCTGGGATCCCTCATACAACATAAAAAGACGAGAGGCAGGTCCCGGTAGTGTTCAGAATGCGATTCCATAACCTGAGGGGGAAGTGGCAGGTATTTAAGTATGATCACTGTTGTGAAGTGCTTCTGAATATGACGAGAGGTTGTATTAGAAGAGTGACCTAGTGTGAGTTGATTTGATCATATATCGGCCGTTGAAGGTTATCTGTGGATATGGAGGACTAGTGATGCTTATCGTTGAAGGTATATGCGTTGAATAGAAATTATAATGAAGGATTTTTTTTTTTTTTTTTTGCTTGAGCCATCCAGTAGTGTAGCGAGAGAGAGGTCATTGAATACACACTGTGAGGTAATTTATGTGATCAATGAAAGAGAATGATGAAGTATTAACAACTGACTGCTGATGTAAATCGTGAAAACTTGTATGGGAAAAATGGACAGGGTATGGGAAAAATGGGTTTCCTTTACATAATGACAGAATGACTCTGGATATAGACAAATAAAAATCATTTAGTCTGTTTGCGAATACTAAAGGTCCAGCAGATGTTTTCAGTCCAGGATGAGAATACATGTTCACGTAATCACTCGGTGTTTCGTCATCAGGGGCTCTTTAGAGTCTCTCATTAAGGCCATTTTCCTACCCTACCAGTAGACAGATTACCTTCTCTACCCCGTGTCACATGAAATAGGACGTTAGGGTTTTTTTTTTTTTTTCCCCAGGAATGATCAAAACGAAATCTCTTTATCCCGACACAAATCAGACTTGTGATGAACAAGACTTTGCTAAAGAAGAGTCTCTCTCTCTCTCTCTCTCTCTCTCTCTCTCTCTCTCTCTCTCTCTCTCTCTCTCTCTCTCTCTTTCTGTCACACACACACACACACACACACACACACACACACACACACTCACTACAAGTTCTGCTGATGGACCTTCATATAAATGGGGAGGCGAGCGACGAGGTGCAGGGTTTGCGTTGTGTTCGCTGTGATGCATTGATATTTTTATATTGGATTAATGTGGCCAGTAAAATAATTTTATTACCAAGTGTGATGGTCAGAAAAAAGAAAGAAAATGCTCGTCTCCCTTATCAAAATTACTAATCTGTGAGAAATCATGATTCAACCAAATTCAATTAAGAGCTCGAACTAGCTGGTAATTTTTGCTCATTGCTCCTAATCAGGTGGGTGCAGCGCCATGCTTATAGGATGTTATTTATTTTCATCAATCCTCCACACTTATTTTTTTCTTCTCAGTAATAAGATGATAAATTTCATTCTTATCGCATTTTTCCCCCCCGAGAGTATTGTGCTTATCAGGGAAATGTGTTGGTAATAGCAAGACGTTGTACATATCCCCTGAGACAGAGAGTGAAGGGTTAATTTCATTTAAGGCCCGTCCTTGATGTGGGCTTTTTGTCCGTGACTGGAGCCTTCAACATAGACAAAGAGAATATAAAATTGATGATTTTATAGGTTTTTATCTGTCCATGTTTATCCGGGAGGATTCATTTTCCCATTAAACCTCATGAATTATCATGTTAAGACATCTGATGAGCTATCAGCGTCAGGCATTTCATGCAGGTCTATTTTGTAAAGAAAAATAGCAAAAAATCTAAGTGATCAGGTTTTTTTTTTCAGTCCAAAATGCTTTTTTTTTTTCATTTTTTCAAAAGCTTTTTGCATTACTTGATGACCAAAATTATTATATAGTGCTCATTGGGACTTAACATATATAGAGCATAATTGTGAAATATATCATGATTATTTCAAATTTTTTACTGTCAAGAGTTAATTGCTCCCAAAAGAACGTCACAACTCCAGAATCTTGTTCAGCATGAAGAATTCAACCCATGATGATATTCCAAAGCAAATCAGTTTTATAAAGAAAAATGTCAATACAGGTAGTAAGAAGTTCAGGGAAAACTTTCTTTCAAGCCAAAATGCTTTTTGTTTGAAGATGTTTAATAGAGCATTATAAAACGCGTCTTTGCATAACTTAATGACTGGCAATATTATACATTGTATATTAGGGCCAACAGATGGTGAATGAAGGTGAAGATTTATTAAGCGTATCAGTATTTACTTACATGATAATTCATTAATTGGAGTTCACGCTTCAGAAAACTTATCCCCAGAAACATACTCAAGCACGAAAACTGTGATCTATAATTTGAGATATAGTCCAGTTTACTTTTCAGACCATAACACTTTATGTTTCAAATTTGAGAAACTTCTTTGTTGCCTTACTTCGTAGCCTAAATATATTAATATGATGCTTATGGGATCGACATATAGAGAGTAATTGTGAAATATATAGATATTTCAAAGTTTAATTTCTGGCGTGAATTCTCCCAAAACATTTCTACTCGAGGATCTTACTCAGCACTAAAAATATATCGTGTACTGAGATTTTAGAACGATAAATATTTTTTCTTGCGAAAAAAAAACTTTTTATATCAGAATTGAAATATAACGTTACGAAAAGCTTTTTTTTTTGCATTACTTGATAACCAGAAGTATTATGCAGTGCTTATTTGGGTCGAAAAATAGCGAATAATTATAGAGTGTATCAAGCGTTTAATTATTTCGAAGGTTGATCAGAAGAATTGATACTCTCATAACATATCGACCCTAGTATCTCGGCATGATAGATACGACCTATACACAGATTTAAAACAAATCTATTTTGTGAAGATAATTGTCAAAGTGTAGGTATTTTTCAAGGGAAGAAACGTCTTCTTAAGGATTTAGATAAAACAGTGAGGGGCTTGTTTGTATTACTTAAAACCTGATGTTCTTTGATGGCGACTGGGGATGATTATATATATATATATATATATATATATATATATATATATATAAGCCGGGTACCCACCAGTACATAGGGGAGGATGAACAAATTGGTTGAATATGAACCTACTTGCGCGACCAGTACTCTTAACCTATGCTGGCATGACCCTAGGCGGTCCCGTGAATGCTTTACGGTCAGGAACGCTAACCGTTACGCAGACGTTGAGCTAATTGGGTTATAATTTTCGAGCAGGGACTCGTTACCTTTTTGGAATATCAGTGACGAATTGGCAAATCTCCATCCATTTAGAACTTTCCCCGTGGATAGTTACTTATTGTAAATACAGGCTTTCGTTGTCGTCAGATAAAACTTGTTCTGGGCCTGTCCTTTTTGATTAACTTTCATCCCATTTTTTTTTTTTTTTTTTTTTTTTTTTTTTGTGTGTGTGTGCCTCCGCTTTTATTTCATCAAAACAGAACGTTTCCCTCTGAGCAGTGAAACTGTGCCGGACATGAGATGTATCTTCAGTCGTAAATACAGATGTAAAAACTCAGTTAAGATCTTTGGCATATCCTCGTTTGTCTTGAAGCAAGTTGGTAACTGATGGAACAAGTGACTGGGTAAAATGATGCATATGATTCTAAAATAGCTATGACACTTTTAAGGTTTCCTTGTTATTTTTCAGCAATTATCGCTTCATGCCAACGTTTTCTTTGACGTATGAATATATATATTTTAAGCCAGTATGTTGGTTTCGTGGAGTTTCTTATGAGCCTCTTTCTTATACAGCAGCTCAGCTGTATTGTACTCTTCCATCATTTTAGCTTCGTTTTGGAAAAGGCCATCCACTACGCATTGTCACGACTGTCTGATATGTTCATGTCGCTAATGGGTTTCTCATATGATTTTATTTGTGTCCTATCAAGTAACTTCACTTGGAGGCTGCGCCCGGAGCTACTGGAATTGGAATCTTTCCCATTTAGATACCTTTATGTTGAAATCTCCAACAAAAATAGAATTTCGTTCATTGTTTTCTTAACTGATCATAAAGTCCTTCATAAACCTCTGGTGTTGGTGTTGGAGTCCTAGAAACTTATCCAGCAGAAGTTTTCTTAAGAAGCTTAGCTTTAACATCTGCAATAATGAAGTCGATAATATCAACATTTACAACATTTTTCAGCACTGGATTAAAATGAACTTTAACAAAGAGCAAGACACCTCCGCCTACTTAAATAATATCCCCCAATTGATGTTGAACTGAGTGTACCCCTGGAATCGCGTGTATGGCGAGGAAACCCATATTTTTAATATCTGACCAAGATTCAGCATTACCTATCATGTCATAATTTTCTTCCAGTGCTGTTTGATGAATGATATGACAACACACAGTTCAAGGGTTATCTCCTTATCACAGTTTATGCAGTTGCTGAAGTGTTTAGCTTTGTTTCTCTCTGTTTTTTTTTTTTGTAAATATGTGAAATGCTATTTACATTATGATTTTCGTTTTATTCATTGTCAGTTAATGCGTGAAGCACCTTAAAAGAATTATTCTAAGGCTGTGGAAACTCATACGTTTTTAATTTATGCAAAGCAGATTTACTGGAAAAAAAAAGGGTGAAATTTCTTTTCAAGAGAATAAACTCACAGATGTACCATGGTTATTAATATTCAGTAACTTACATTTATGAATTACTGAGCAAAAGCATTGATATATCACAAATATTCTTAATTTTATCTGAAATTTTGACGTGTTTTAAAAGAATATTCGATATACTTAAGGCAGCGTTTGTGTTCATCATTATCTACGACTTTATGTTCATGGAAATAAATTGAATGGTTTTTAAACAGGATGGACGCCAACACACAGGCTCTTGAACTTTCAGATAGATGTAATGTGAGAATGAAGAATATTGCGGTAGTATTGTACGTTAACAAAAAAAAAAAAAAGCAACTCATATAAATTTTACTACATTTCACTGTTAAAAAGTTTGCTTTAAATATGTAGAATTTTTTCTCTCTACACGGGAGTCGCTGTATAAAGAGTTAATGAAAAGTTTCGTTTATTTTAGATTTTTGTAAGGATATTTGATATATGAGATACCCCACAACAGTCTGGTATATACACCTACACTATGTCTGATGCAGATGACCGGGAGCTACTGTCTCCGGGAGAAACTTAGAGCGTCGGCAAAAATCATGAATCAAACTGTTCACTGGTAAAATGATTTGAGGAATCCCTTTAATAAAGTTTCCAGTTCTGGCAATGATTTGAGGAATCCCTTTAATAAGGTTTCCTGTTCTGGCAATGATTTTGAGGAATCCTTTTAATAAGATTTCCATTTCTGGCAATGATTTAAGGAATCTCTTTAATAAGGTTTCTGATTCTGGCAATGATTTGAGGAATCCCTTTAATAAGATTTCCATTTCTGGCAATGATTTAAGGAATCTCTTTAATAAGGTTTCTGATTTTGGCAATGGTTTGAGGAATCCCTTTAATAAGGTATCTAGTTCTGGCAGTGATTTCGAGGAATCATTTTAATAATGTTTAAAGTTTTGGCAGTTACTTGAGGAATCCCTTTAATAAGGTTTCTAGCTCTGGCAATGATCTGAGGAATCCCTTTAATAAGGTTTAAAGTTCTGTCAGTGATTTGAGGAATCCCTTTTAAAGTTTCCAGTCCTGTCTTTTTATTATTATTATTATTATTATTATTATTATTATTATTATTATTATTATTATTATTATTATTGTTATTATTATTATTATTTCCTTACGGTTTTTTTTTTCCGGATATTTTCATATCAACGACAGGGGAGGAAAAAATATATAAGATAAATAGCCTCACACTGTTGCATTTTGTTAAGCGATTGCTCTAGGGATAAACATAAGAAATACCAGTGGTGGTAGCGATAGCTCTTATTTATATGCGGATCCTAAATTCATGAAGTTATCTCCCGAGGTATAATATAAAAGCCCAGGCCGGGAGTGCCAGTCATAAAACCACAATCCTGATGATGATAACAGATGGCTTCCTCGGTGCAGTAAATGTTCAGCTTTTGAGACAAAAAACTTTAATCCCATGAACACGACGATGGAGGTTGACCGCTTGAGTGTGACTTGCCTTCCAGACGACGGACGGAGCTACGACCCTTGGGTAGAGATGGCCTGTGATTTAAGGTGGTCTTTGGTAGAAAAGAAGAAGAAGAAAGACTAATAAAGGCAGTTCAAAGGCCAGGCTAAAATACACAAGTGTAGCACTGTCATGTCCAAGGGTCGTATCTTCGTGTCCAAGGGAGTTATTTTTCCCTAACATTTACTACCTTGCAAAAGCCATTTGTTATCATCACCAGTGGTTGTCAGAGGTCCGGTCAAGCCCGCCGCCTCCCTCACCCAGGCGTGGGTACATCTCTGCAAGAGATTCCATTGAGGAAGAACGTCGGTGGACGCGTTGACCTGCTCATGTCCTCACGTCCCAAACTTGTTGCTCGTCTACCCAGTTCAGCAACACCCTGCCAGAGAGGACGCCCTTTTTAAAGTCGGTAGGCCATTAACGGCGTTTTGGAACTTTAAAGAGTCGGTAGGACATTAGCGACGTTCGGAAGTTTTTTAAAGTCGGTAGGCAATTTAACGACGTTTAGACCCTTTAAAGTCGGTAGGCCATTAACGGCGTTTGGAACTTTAAGAGTCGGTAGGCCATTAACGACGTTCGGAAGCCTTTAAAGTCGGTAGGCCATTAACGACGTTTAGACCCTTTAAAGTCGGTAGGCCATTAACGACGTTTGGAGCCATATAAAGTCAGTAGACCATTAACGACGTTTGGAATTTATACACATTAGATTTACGAAAAAGAAAATGAAAATAACTGAGTATTTCATTAGGGTGATGGAGAAACACGTTTTAAATTCCTCATGTAATATGCATTTATTTGCATGTTAGTGAGAAAATAATTTCAGAAGCAAAATCCGATTTGAATAAACATAATTTGTCACGCATCAGTAGCCACTATCATGATCGTGTTTTAAAAATAGATTTCTAACGAACGTTTGATCACCGTGGGGAAGTTCCACTTTCTGATAAGGTGTGGAGTTCATGCAGGGGTCGGCTCACGAGTACGAGGAAGAGAACGGTGAACGATTTTTGATTGAGGTTTGTATAGGTGTTCCTGTCCGCTTTGTAGGGTAGGCGGCAGGTGTAACAGAGGCACGTCGTGTACACTGGCATCACCAGTCCCCTGCCATTTCCATCTGTCATCATCGCTAAAGTTTGTTACCCGCGGTGTTGTCTCTGTCCTCAGTTTTTTCCTGTTTTCTGTTACGTTCATAAGTATGTTCTGGTGATAATCTGATGTTATTTATCTCTCTCTCTCTCTCTCTCTCTCTCTCTCTCTCTCTCTCTCTCTCTCTCTCTCTCTCTCTCAGTTCGGTGGAGGATATTTTTGCCCTTGACTCGCATGAAATTTAATGTTTTGCGCAAGTGAATTGACTGATTTTTCATCCGTTACGTAACACTTGATTCTTTACTCCACAGGGAATTTCATGATGGAGTGGATATCAGGGTTAGGGACTGGCTTTCAGTGACATGTTTGGAAGAGTTTATTGTCACCTTTATCTGCTGCCTATTTGACGTATCATGTGTCTCTACCCGGCTTTTGTGAAGAGATATCCGGAACCTGTTTGACGTGCCATGCGTCTCTAGGCGGCTTTTGGTAAGAGACTGGACGAGACATACATTCTCATGCTGCTGCCATGTTACCCCGTGAGGGCATGACAGAGTACCTCTTGAGTACTTAGGACGAGATTATGCCACCGTCAGGTTGGGGCTGGCGCGTAGCGCTTACCGCAGGAGAGGAGAGAGAATGATTGTTGTGTGGATGGGGATGGAGGGATGTGTGAGTGCGAGTGAGAGGCGGTTGTGTAGAAGGGGATGGAGGGATGTGTGAGAGCGAGTGAGAGGCGGAGTGCACGTTGGACACCTGTGGCTTATTCTCGTCTCGTCATGTGGCGGGTCACGAGTCAACCAGGTTTATATACGTCATAAATACACACTTATGGTAGCTGTCTGTATCAGTGTAGCTGGACGCCCGTGTCTCTGCTGCTTTCTTTATATTATTCTGTGAATCACCAGCGTTGTCTGTAAAGGGAAGGGATGGGGTGGGGTGGAGGGGGGGGGGTGTTCTTATGTGATCTGATCCGTCGTCTTGGCGTGGAGGTGCACGGCATCCCTCATTATGCAGACTGGCTCGCGATTGACAGACGAGATGTGTGTGCCAAGACCTCCACGGCGGTGGTAGTAGGATTGACCAGCGACTGTCATCTGTTCCGTAAGAGTCTACTCACATTCTTCCTTACTCGTCCCTCTGTCTATCGTACTTGTGTCTTAGCTTTTCCTACCCTCTCCTAGCCTCTCCAACCCGTTCATAGCATTGCCAGAGTCCCATGTCTAGTCTTTATCTGTCTGAGTCGTCCTCCAGCCTGTCTGCCCTGTCCATCCCCAGCCTATCTGTCCGATCCTTGTACACCTAACTCGTCTCATCTGTTCCCCAGTCCGTCTGATTGGCCTTTGACTAGACTCAGCCTGTCTCAACCGTCCATTTGTAAAACATCACGTGGATTGTCTTAAAACGTCTTCCATTCAACCTGTCATCTCACTCGCTTCCTCACCTGTCTCATACATACATCTGTCTGTCACACGCTTCTTCACCCGGTCTTACCTGTCCATCAAGCCTGTCTCGCGGGGTTACCTATTCTCCCTCGTCGTCTTCCTCGTCGTCGTCGTCTTCCTCCTCGCGATGAAGAGTTTGAGGCCTATGGGTCGTGATGTCGTTGAGAGGGACGACTCTATAATGACACGCTCCTCCCGTTCTCACGACCTTCGGTAGTCCCTTGAGCGCGGTAGTGGTACGACCCTTGGGTATGGTGGGTCTGGCCTTTGTTTGACCTGACTTCCTGAAGGGTCAGGTCAGATGCCACCCTTGAGGGTTCCTTCCGTCGTGCTCAAGGTGATGGTAACTCTATGAGTGACTTCCTCACGAAGCGCGTGTCATACATAGGCTTCCTTCATGATAAAGCCTTGGAGGGCCTCAGACTTGTCTCCGCCGCCGTGACAGAAATATCTTGTGCGATGATGCTCTGTGTTAGGACGTTGCTCTGGGTGAAGTAGACTACTTGGCTGAGATGAGGGTTCATGGTGATTCAGAATATAGAATGGTCTCGTAATTTTACAGTTGATTTGCTGATTCACTGAAAAAAAAAGAATGAGAAGAGAAATTTAGTCTTCCTAAAAAAAAAAAAAAGGTAATGGTGAAATTATTTGTGTAAGCCGCTTAGTAATGTACATGGGTCCATAGGAGTACACGGAGAAGAACGATAAGAGTAGACCTGATAGTCCATAAGGAGATTACTTTCTTGTAAGAGAAGAAAGAAATCTAGATATACTGATAGATATTAGGATAGCAAAGTAGAAGGAACCTGCTCTGTAGTAACATCAGTTTGTGGAAAAGTCTGTCAGGGGAAGGATGGGCATAGTGCTGGATGAGCTCACACCACCAGCTGGCAGCCAACCCTGTAGCTTGTTACCTGGCTGGGACTCGCCCAAGTCCAAAGTAAACAAGAGTTCAAAGGATCGTCCCTCAGAAGTGTGGAGTAGTTACCGTCCCTTGCAACAGACACTTACCAGACCTTTTACTGCAGGTACTGACCACCAGGCCTTTACAGCAGGCATTTACTACCAGTGGACCTTTAACTTCAATATACTCTCGAAAGTTTTATCCTAATCTGAGGTAGACTCATGAAGCCTCTGCTGGAAGGGGACGATGTAAAAGTGTCATGTTCTTTCATTCGTCCCTTCGTCTTTTACCGTGGACGCCTGGTGAAAGGAGAGAGAGAGAGAGAGAGAGAGAGAGAGAGAGAGAGAGAGAGAGAGAGAGAGAGAGAGAGAGAGAGAGAGAGGAGGTCGACGATGATCAATGTGTGTCCGTACCCACGACTGTTTGTCCATCCACGATGTTGACGGTCGTGTATCGTAAGGGCTCGGGTATACATGCGTCGGTTCCCCACCGAGAGAGGATGGGAGGATGGCTCATAAAAAAAAACCCCAGCCTCGTCACATGTCTGCAGCGCCCCTCCAGTGTTGGTGAAATAGACGAGGCTTTTAAGTGATACCAGGTCTTTCACCTGTCTTTCGAATCCAGCTGGTATCCTCTTGATCGTTTGGTTGAAAGGGCTTCCACCTCCTGAGTACGACGATGTGACCCTTGAAGGCACAGTAGCCCGATGTGTGTTTTTTTTTTTCTTTTGACGCGATCCCTAAGGACCAGGGTAAAGGCCATGCCGTCATACCTGAGGGTCGTACCGGTGTGTTGGAGGTCTTGCTCAAGGGTCGTAACGGCCAATTGATGAACGGGTTGGCAACATAGACTCCATCCTGCATTATCTCCCGCCGTCGATGTGTGAGTGGCTGGTTCACAGGACAGACAGCACTGTAAATACGTGTTGGTTGAACCCGAAAAGTATCAAAGAATTTACTGTTCATCGTCGCTGGCTGGTAGTGGTGATGCACTACTTCATCACTTATTTTTGGTACGTACTAGAGAGAGAGAGAGAGGGAGGTTAAGTGAAGACATATGCGTCCTTTAAGGGTAAGAGTGGAGGATGGGCCATCAAAGAAAGACAATGGGCCCCATGACACGCAACGGCCTGCCGAATCATACACAACAAATAGTTATCCATAACACTTTCATTACTCGACGGCGTCTCAATAAAGGCATAAATCAACGAATCGTAAATAAAGCACCGAGTCAGCACCAGGCGTTAAGAGGGTGTCTTTATCCGCTTTTACGACGGCTGATCAGCTGTTACGTGTCAGAGAGAGCCCGGCTATGACCCCAAGGGAGGAGGGTGGAGGGAGAGAAAGGGGGTGGGGGGGACCAGGGTGAAGCCCCAAACCTACCTCGACCCTGGGATGTTCAGGACTCCGGCAGGTTAAGAGGAGGTGAGGATGCTTCTTTGTTATGTGATGATGGATGATGTGGGTTTTGATGTCGATATGTCAGCGATGATGAATAAGACTCTTTAGCGTCGAATGGGTGTAGGTGGCAGCTTTGACAGCTTGTGTGTGTGTGTGTGTGTGTGTGTGTGTGTGTGTGTGTGTGTGTTGCTGCGGACCACAGTCAGCTAGTAATCGTATCCCGTTCCATGTTCTCACCAGTGAGCGCGGGAAAGGCACTTTCAGGCGAGGGTTGTGGTGGGCGGGCGTTCCTTAGGGGTCACACGTCACTCACCAGAGGACGCATGCAGCGCCTTCCCGGACGGTGGTAGCAAGCAGGAGGGGATTTGGTCTTACCTGTACCCAGGTGAGGAAGAAGGATATGGCTGTGTGTGGATTGGCTGGGACAGTGGACGAAGTCTAAGCGTGACAGCATTTACCACTGTACGTTTTCCCCGAATATTTACAATAGGGTGGGGTATATATACATGTCTTGAGCTAGTTATAGAAAATGCATAGAGGTGGGTTGTCTGTATTCTTAGTTGCTTGTAATGCTGTGATATTTGAGAGAGAGAGAGAGAGAGAGAGAGAGAGAGAGAGAGAGAGAGAGAGAGAGAGAGAGAGAGAGAGAGAGAGAGAGAGAGAGAGAAGAATAAAAGGAAAGATTGAAAGGCGAGTGTTGTGGAAGGTGGGTTTGAGGAGGAGAGAAGGTAAGAGGCGAGGCGTGATGCAAGGCGAGGCGAGGCGCCTTAGCTCACCGACCGGGCCCGGCCCGGCTGGCTAGCACTAGCACCTCGAGAAAGACTCAAACCCCCGGTGGCACCACAACGGGTTTGGTCACACTCACAAGCACCAGCCATTTCGAAAGACTCCCATGTTGTTTGCCACGCCCACCCAACACACTGACCTTCCCCCGAGCCTTTGAAAGTGTGTGGACGGCAAAGCCCCGACATAACAAAAAGTTATTCATTTAGGACAAAATTATGTTTAACATCTAGTAATATAGTGCTATCCTGTACAGGTCTTCGATCATTATGATAGCAGGTTATTGAATTGATGTTCATTCATTGACTTGGCTTGTCTGATACGGTCTTTTCAGTGCAGGAATACAAAGCTGAATTCATTGTCTTGTAGTTTGGGGGCCTTACAGCCGGCCAAGCACTCGAGGTAACACTGAAGGACCTGACACTTCAATATGGGATAAGGTAAGGATACCAGGGATCAGTCAGGGAGGGGGGTTTGGCGGGAAAACTTAGAGGCTTTATACATCTTGATGCACCCAAGGTAAGTACGAGGCACGATCACACCACCCCTGCAGCCGCCCACTCTCCCCAAACACCACCCTGTTACACATCTTCCTTTCTCCACACTCCTTTGCTGCATACCACCATATATATATATATATATATATATATATATATATATATATATATATGATTTATGTATTTATGATTACCGTAGGACCCATTTCTTGATATGAATGCTGGTTTTACACAGGATCTTTCTAAAAGTTCCTGCAGCCTAAGACTGCGCTACTTCCAGTGACAGGGAAATTTGGATGAAATAGATGAATAACTAAAGATCGGTTTATTGAACTGACGCAGCCGTTAGGCTGAAAGTACACAGTTGAAGTATTATAGACATTACAGAACTGGTAGGTTACAAAAGTAACGAGTTACCCAATCACAATATAGCTCTAATTCAAGGTGGGGCTGGATATTACCGAGCATTGGAGAAGCACACGAGTTAGATGCTGCATCTCCATAGTAACGATGGATATATTATGCTCAGAAATTTGATATGGAAATGGGTAACCCTCTTTCACATGTGCTAAGTAATCTTTATATGAAATTATTTTTAAACAAAATTTCTAAAGGGTATCTTACCTTCTATTGCAATTTGGTATAGATATGTAGATGATGTTCTTTGTGTTTGGCCAACAGATGAAAATTTACAAACATTTCTCCCCTTAATAATTTAGTACCGTCCATCAAATATACTGTAAGAATGAAAATAATGGTATGTTACCATTTTTAGATTGCATGATTCATAGGCAGGGAAACAAGTTTAAGTTTAACATATACAGAAAACCTACCAATGTATGTTCATATATCCATTATTACTCTATTTCAACATGACAGAATTGAATTATCATCATTTCAGTCTATGTTCCTGAGGGCATTAAGTATTTGCAGTCCAGAGGTTATTGATGATGAGTTTGAGAGATGTATTCCATTGGATCTAAGTTAAAGTACCCTAGATCCTTAAGTTTGCAAAGAAATCATTTTATAGAGTTGAACCCAAACCTTCCATTGACACCAAGAATCTTTGAGTTCTCCCTTTTGATAATAATTTTACTTTACTTCCCATGTTGCTTAAATCCTTTAATGTAAATGTTGCTTTCAGCAACAATGATACTATAAAGAATATCTTAATCAGGAACTCACTTGAAAATTCTCCTGGATGAATCTATAAAGTGCCATGTAGAAATTGTGATAAGTTTTATGTTGGGCAGACTGGTAAGGATCTTTCTCTCAGACTTAAGCAAAATGAATATAGTATAAGAACGGGACAAGAATCAACTGCCTTGTTGAATCACGTTAAAAACTATGATCATTGTATTGACAGGAGTAATGCCATCTCAGTTATTAACTCTTAACTCCAGTGCCACGAGAAATATCATTGAATATTCAATTATTAGATACACAAAGAATTATAACTTTAATGGTGAAGGACTATACAAATTGGATAACTTTATTGTTGATAAAATTTGTAAACAATTCACCTTCTTGTCCACATAATAAGTTTATGATACCCTCGTTGTCTGTCCTGGACAATCACTTGTATACCAAATGGCGTCCTTGCTACGTCTCTTCGTTGAATATCAAATGACTGTTATATTTGTTTCTTGTGTCTACCCTGATGGTGTGATTATTACACGAAAGTGCACTTGGGAACTTATCGTGTTTCATTTTCCCCGTGGACTTATAGGAATATACTTGCTCACGCGCAAAAATTGTGATCCTTTCCAATATATATATATATATATATATATATATATATATATATATATATATATATATATATATATATATATATATATATATATCAAATGCTGTATGTGATATGATCAAATCCTAGGAGGAAGAGAAGACGTGCTTTCAGCTGAACTACCTTACGATGCTTGGCGGTTGATTGGCTTATGTGCAGTTATCCGTTTACGCTCGTTTTCGGTCGTCTTGTGAAGCCTTGGATGCGCTTTCGAGAGACTTTAATACGCACAGCCTCAGTCAAGCTCGGCTGCTTGGGTGGAGGATCGGCGGAAGCGCTGCGCAACACGGAAAATTTTTTAGTGGTGCAGATCACCACAACTTTCCCGTTGTTAC
>NC_092233.1:21191423-21196423 GCF_036320965.1 Panulirus ornatus | reverse complement strand
CTACGACACGCAGGGAATACGTGGGAAGTATTCTTTCTCCCCTATCCCCAGGGATAATATATATATATATATATATATATATATATATATATATATATATATATATATATATATATATATATATATATGTACGTATGTATATATTTTTTTTCATGTTAGGGCTACAGTAGGGTGGTGTTTTCCATTTCCCCCCTCTCTCTCTCTCTCTCTCTCTCTCTCTCTCTCTCTCTCTCTCTCTCTCTCTCTCTCTCTCTCTCTCTCTCTCTCCATAAAGCTCTGTATCGTGTCAGATATTTATTAGCCTCGTTGTATATCTTATTTTTTGTATACTATGGCAACAGTAGAGTTCGTTTACCGTGTAATGTGTCCATATCATATATTACTTGTGATTTCCGAACAAAGATGTTGAGGAAGTATTTGAACCGCGTTCTGATGAATAGATTAAATAAGGCACGTATGTTTAAACAAATCTTTTACGGAAGTATAATGTAAATCTATTTATATTTCTCCGTTTTTTGGAAACATGGAAATAACATTTTAATTTTACTATATGGGGGACGCCAATATGAATTGCAAAAATAAATAACGTGAAGGAAGACGAGGGTGGGAAGCAACACACCTTTGTTGCATTCGAGAAAAAGGAAATTTAGAAAGGGTGACGCGAGAAAGGGGGTACATTGGGACATGGGGGTGATGGGGGATCATTGGGGGGGGGGGGGGGGATGAACTTGGGACAGGGTGGTGTGGGGGTGTTGGGTGGGTGGTGTGGGAGGATGCAATTGGGGACATGGGTGGTGAGGGGGTTTCCTTTGGGACATGGGGGTTTGGGGGTGACATTGGGGCTGGGTGGGATGGGGGGGTGCACTTGGGAATGGGTGGGATGGGGGTGCGTTTGGGGCTGGGTGGGGATGGGGGATGCAGGGGGACTGGTGGGGTGGGGGGAGACATTGGACAGGGGGTGAGGGAGGATGACCGGGAAATGGGGGGTGATGGGAGGGGGACAGTTGGGGCATGGGGGGTGATGGGAGGGAATTGGGGAAAATTTTAAAGGGCCAAAAGGTGGTGATGGGGGGATGCATTGGACTGGGGGGGATGGGAGGGTGACAACTTGGGAAAGGGTGGGGATGGGAGGGATGACACTTGGGGCAGGGGGGGATGGGGGGGACCTTGGGACATTGGTGGTGATGGGAGGATGACAACTTTGGGAATGGGGGGGATGGGAGAGCACTTGGGGAAAAGGGTGGGGATGGGGAAGAAAGTGGTTTGGGGTGGGGGGTTGGGGGGGGTAAAGGTTTGTTGAAAATTTGGGGGTCTGGAGATTAAAATTTGTTGGAGGTGGTTGTTAAGGGCCCTTTGCAGGCTTTCTCTTCTGATGTACACACACCACACACCACAAAAAAACCCACACATCAACATAAACATAATAATCTAAACCAACCCCAAACCCCATAAAAACAATTCCCCCAAAAACACACACTCCTCTTCTCTCTTCTCTTCCCCCCTTCTTTTTCCCCCCCCTTCTTCCCCCCCTTCCTTCCCCCTTTTCCTCCTTTTCCCTTATACTGTCATTTTCCTTCCCGCTTCCCCTCCCCAAAATTAAATGATCTGATCAAAAGTCCCCCACAGTCTGATTTGCGAGGGGTTTTCCCATTATCACTGACTGAACCGTTTATGAAGTGATTTAGAGGAGAAAATGAATGGTGGTTTTGGGGGATGGCGTGACAAAAGTACTATGTGTATAAATGATATTAATCTTCCTACAGTCGTTATACATGGAATAATTATAACCAGACCGTATGTATTATTCTCTAGAAGTTCCCTTTGTTGAAATTATTCCCCTGGGGCGTGGGGGAAAATGAGGAATACATACATGCAGGTTTACTCACGGGGTTTTGCTTTTGGTTCCCCTGGATGCTGGCGTCGTCTTGAGAGAGAGAGAGAGAGAGAGGGGGAGGAAGAGAAGGAGGAGGGAGAGAGGGAGAGAAGAGAAGGAGGGAAGAGAGGGGAGAGAGAGCCATTTGGCTTTAAGGGTTGGGGTTTTCTCCTGACTTTTTACCCTTTTCCTGGGGACGTTTAGGGACTCCCGGTCAGAGGACGAGGGAGTTTGTTTTAAATACCCCTTGCCCGGAGGCGGGAGGAAAAAGGGCCCGGATTTATTCATTTTTAAAAAAGGCCCGTTTTGGTTTTTTGTTTTTATTAATTTACCCTTTTTTTACCCAAACCAAATTTAAAAATTCTTTTTTTTTTCTTTCCCCGGGTTTCCTGTGAAAGTTACCCCTAATTTTTCCCCCGAAAGGCGTTTTTAATCTTTAGGGATTTGGGGGCCAAAATGATATTGGATTATGGGTCAAAAAGGAAGGGCCCCCGATCATGCCTTAACCCGGTTTACTCTGTCTTTTGCCCCCATAAACCCAGGTAAAACAGGAATGGATTATTCCCCGGACCCCAACTGTGTTTTCGGGGTTATTGCAAATGACGTCTCGCGGGGGAATTGCTTTTTTATGGCCTTAGGGGGGTGGGGGGGGGGTGTCTGGGGCCCGGGTACACCCCCGGTTTGGCGGTGAGTAGGGAAAAATGGTTATGGGGGGGGGTCAGAAGGGTTAGGACAGCTTCCCTGGGGGGCGTGGGGTATAAAAACACACACACCCCACAAAAAAATTTTATATATTATATATATTTTTTATATATATATATTTATTACGAATAAAAATGCTTTTGAAACGGCCACCTTTATAGAAATACAAACCCAACAGCCAGGTTTGAACCCGGGGCCTCTGTGCAAAAGGCAGGCATTTCTAACCCCTAGGCTATGGGGTGTATAAAAGGAAAAACTATTGAAATACTAAGTTACTGAATAAACCCCCCGTCTCACAGTGGTGAGCAAAGGGGTATAGCCCCCCTTTCCCCTTGTTAGTGTTGTAAAAGGAAATGGTGAAGAGCTTTAATTTATGTGCTGAAAAAGGACTGTGATTGGGAAAAACCCCTTTGGTTTTAAAAAAAACGAGTTACATAAGTATACTTATGTAAGTAGGGGGAGATGGCCAGGAGGTTATTGGATTTAAAGTGGTTAATGACGGGTGCGAAAGAGAGACTTTTGGGTGTCAAGTGCTGGGTGAACTGGGGGGATGTTTATCATTATCTTGTGGAGGGAAGGTGAAGATTATTGGGGTTTCAGAAAGAAGAGTGAATGTTGGGGGGAAGAAGGGGGTGGGTAAGTGAGCTTGGAAAGGGGACCTTTTGAGGAAGTATAGAGAATGTGTACAGAAGGGAAAAAAGGTGAGAACAATGGAAGTAAGGGGATGGGGGGGGGAAGGGATGTTTTTTAGGGTCGTGATGGATTGCAAAAAAGTTTGCTTGTGGCATAAAGAAGATTTGGAGGGGGGCTGTTAGAAAGGGTAGTGAGTGGTGGGATGAAGAAGTAAGGAATTAGTGAAAGAAAAGAGGGAGGCATTTGGACGTTTTTTTGCAGGGAAAAATGCAATTGGGGGAGAAGTTAAAAAAAAAGGACAAGAGGTAAAGAGAAGGTGAAAGGTTGAAAAAAAGGAAAATAAAGTTGGGGTGAGAGACTATCAGTAAATTTTAGGGAGAAAAAAAGATGTTCTGGAAGGGGGGAAAGGGGGCGAAAGAAAGGGAGCAAATGGGAATATGAAAGGGGAAAAATGGGGGGTGTAAAAAGTAGTGGGATGTGAAAAGGGAGGATGGAAGGGTTTTTTGGGTTTGTTAATGTGTCTGAAAACAGAGTGGAGTATAGGGTGTTTTGGTCGAGGTGGGTGCAAAGTGAGGGGGTTGGGGAAAATTTGATTTGGAAACGAGAAGAGGTATAAAAGCTTTGGGGAAAGATGAAAGCCGGCAAGCAGCGGGTTTGGAGGGTTTTTGAGTGGATTTAAAAAAAAAAGGGGGGGGCTGTATTGTTATGGGGGGGAAGGTTTTTTAATGTATTATGATCTGGTGGGTGTGAGGATGGGGTGCGTGCATAGGATTGTAAAAAGGAAAAGGGGAAAAAGTGGTGCTAAATTTTTACAGATAAAAGTTGTTGATTTCCTGGTAAATTATATGGGAGGGTTTTTTTGATTAGAGGGTAAAAGGATGTACAACATCAGATTGGGGGAAGAGCAGTGTGGTTTCGGGAAGTGTAGAGGATTGGGATCATTTTGTTTGCTTTGAAGAATTTGGGAAATACGAAAAAGAAAAGGTTTGTTGTACATTTAGGGATCGGGAGAAGGCATTATGAGTTGTAGGATGCTCGGGGAAAGGATTAAGAATTATTTGTGGGAGGAAGTTGTTTAGAAGCATAAAAAGTTTTATGGGATGTGGCAGTGACTTTAGGAAAGAGGAAAAAAGATGGGGGTTTCAGGAATGAGGTTTGCGCGGGGGTGTAAAGTTCCTGGTTGTTTAATTTGTTTTGGGGGGGGTTGTTGGGGGGTAAATGCAAGGTTTGGAAAGGGGGCAAGTATAAAAGTCTGTTGGGATGAGGAGTTTGGGAAGTGAGTAGTTGTTGTTGCTGATGATACGCGCGGTGGCGGATTCATGTGAGAAAAGCGAAGGGGAGGGATTTTGGGTAAAGTGTGTGGAAGAAAAAAGTTAAGGTAAATGGAAAAAAGAAAGGGTTTTAGGTCAGTGGTTTGGGGTAAGTAAATTGGGAGGGAGTTTTGAATGGGAAAAACTGGAGGAAAATTGAAGTGTTTTAGAATCTGGGAGTGGATCGTAGCGGGGGAACCTGGAAGGGGAAGGGTATAGGGGGGGGGGGGGAAAAATTTTGGGAGCCTTGAAAAATGTGTGGAAGTCGAAAATTTTCCGGAAAAGCAAAATGGGTTGTTTGAAGGAATAGGTTCCTCCAAAAAAATGTTGTTGGTTTGGGGGTGGCTTGGGAGTTGTGCCAGGGGGGGTGGCTGGAAATGAGATGTTTTTAAAAAACAATGTGTGGGGTGAGGGTGGTTTGATCGAGAAAATAAGTAAGGGTAAGAGGATTGTGGAAAAAAAAAAGGCTGGTTTAGGAGAGA
>NC_092233.1:21171423-21186423 GCF_036320965.1 Panulirus ornatus | reverse complement strand
TTGTTTTTCTCGCATTACTAACTTCTTTCGAAAGCATCTTATCACCTTGAAAAAATCCAATCCTTGCTTACCTCTCCCAGTTCTCATGTGCTCCTTTTTGCCAACCCCTACGCACACGTTTTTTAAGTTATTACTTTCTTTCCTTATGACCTCCTGCCGTTTCCTCTTTTACATCTAATCATTTGCACCCTTCCTTCCAAGGGAAATCCCTTCGAGTTCTCCAAACCCCCTAAAAAGAACGCCCCGTTCCAAACCCTAGGGAACATTTTAAAACAACATTTGATGTCCTGGGGCCCCAGTGTCTCCTTGACACCCCCCTCTCGTCCCCTTCTCCAACCGTCCTTTAACAAGCAAACATGTCCATAAGCGCATAACGCCCTTTTCCGTAAACTACACTCATTTCAAAATTTTTTTTCCTCGCCCCAGTTCTGAAATTCTGATCATTTTTTCCAGACACACACACACACACACACACACAAACAACACACACACCACAACACACACAACAAAACACACAACAAAATCGTCTTGTAGAGAGAGAGAGAGAGAGAGAGAGAGAGAGAGAGAGAGAGAGAGAGAGAGAGAGAGAGTCTCATCCTTGCATGGTTTTCCTGACGTCCCGAAGACGAGGTATGTATCCCTTGCTTGCGAGGAGGAAGCCGCGATGTGTACTTTAAAAGCCCGTTTGATTTGCATTTACAGATTGTAAATTCGTTTTTATAGTCACTTCATATAATTCATGGGTGATGCGCGGGAGTGAGAGTGTATGGTTCGTCATGGTGAGGATATGAAGAGAGAATGGATCAGCAGAAGAGGGCTCAGACAGGAGTCTTTAATTAGTGGACGTCTCCCAAGACACCTTGGCACGCCAGGGCAATCGTCGGCGATCCCGTGCAAAGCCGAGAGAAGGCAGTGATTTATGTGCGGATGTATCACCGCACGGACCCCGTGTGTGTGTGTGTGTGTGTGTGTGTGTGTGTCGCTCCAACACACAAAAAGGTTCCTCACCTCCTCCTCCTCCTCCTACCGTGGGCCGGACGGCACGACCCCGAGCACTACCTCCGCCCTCTGCTACAATCGCCGGGTAGTATCACTGTGAAGTGTTACCTCTATATTTGCCCGTGTCGGAGAGACGTTCGAATCTTTATGGGACGTCGGGGGCCAGACATGATTATTGGTATTCATGGGTCAACGGAATGGCCCCTGATCATGCCTTAACCTGGTTTACTCTGTCTTTTGCCACCATAAACCTCAGGTAAAACAGGAGATGGCATTATTCACACGAGGACCGATTACTGTGTTTTCGGTGTTGCCACTTGCAAATGACAGATCATCAGCGGCTGAGGTATTGCTGTATGGCCACCTATGGCGCGTGGGGGGGGGTGATGTCTGGTCCGGATACACCCGCGGGTTTGGCGGTGAGTAGGAAACCTGGGTCACTGGAGAGGTGGGTCAGACAGGCGTCTAGGACTATGACTTCCCTGGGAGGCGCCTGGGGTATACACACACACACACACATATATATATATATATATATATATATATATATATATATATATATATATATATACGAATAAAGTGCATATGAACGCGCACCTTCATAGAACATACAAACCTCCAACAGCCAGGATCGAACCCGGGACCTCTGTGCAAGAGGCAGGCATGCTAACCGCTAGGCTATGGGACTGTATAATAGGAAACAACTATTTGAAATACTAAGTACTCGAATACCCTTCGTCTCACAGTGGTGAGCAACGGGGTATAGACCCCGTTGCTCACCATTGTTCAGTGTTGTAAATGGAAATGGTGAAGAGCTTGTAGATTTATGTGCTGAAAAAGGACTGATGATTGGGAATACCTGGTTTAAAAAGCGAGATATACATAAGTATACTTATGTAAGTAGGAGAGATGGCCAGAGAGCGTTATTGGATTACGTGTTAATTGACAGGCGTGCGAAAGAGAGACTTTTGGATGTCAATGTGCTGAGAGGTGCAACTGGAGGGATGTCTGATCATTATCTTGTGGAGGCTAAGGTGAAGATTAGTATGGGTTTTCAGAAAAGAAGAGTGAATGTTGGGGTGAAGAAGGTGGTGAGAGTAAGTGAGCTTGGGAAGGAGACCTGTGTGAGGAAGTATCAGGAGAGACTGTGTACAGAATGGAAAAAGGTGAGAACAATGGAAGTAAGGGGAGTGGGGGAGGAATGGGATGTATTTAGGGAATCAGTGATGGATTGCGCAAAAGATGCTTGTGGCATGAGAAGAGTGGGAGGTGGGCTGTTTAGAAAGGGTAGTGAGTGGTGGGATGAAGAAGTAAGAGTATTAGTGAAAGAGAAGAGGGAGGCATTTGGACGATTTTTGCAGGGAAAAAATGCAATTGAGTGGGAGAAGTATAAAAGAAAGAGACAAGAGGTCAAGAGAAAGGTGCAAGAGGTGAAAAAAAGGGCAAATGAGAGTTGGGGTGAGAGACTATCAGTAAATTTTAGGGAGAATAAAAAGATGTTCTGGAAGGAGGTAAATAGGGTGCGTAAGACAAGGGAGCAAATGGGAACTTCAGTGAAGGGCGTAAATGGGGAGGTGATAACAAGTAGTGGTGATGTGAGAAGGAGATGGAATGAGTATTTTGAAGGTTTGTTGAATGTGTCTGATGACAGAGTGGCAGATATAGGGTGTTTTGGTCGAGGTGGTGTGCAAAGTGAGAGGGTTAGGGAAAATGATTTGGTAAACAGAGAAGAGGTAGTAAAAGCTTTGCGGAAGATGAAAGCCGGCAAGGCAGCAGGTTTGGATGGTATTGCAGTGGAATTTATAAAAAAAGGGGGTGACTGTATTGTTGACTGGTTGGTAAGGTTATTTAATGTATGTATGACTCATGGTGAGGTGCCTGAGGATTGGCGGAATGCGTGCATAGTGCCATTGTACAAAGGCAAAGGGGATAAGAGTGAGTGCTCAAATTACAGAGGTATAAGTTTGTTGAGTATTCCTGGTAAATTATATGGGAGGGTATTGATTGAGAGGGTGAAGGCATGTACAGAGCATCAGATTGGGGAAGAGCAGTGTGGTTTCAGAAGTGGTAGAGGATGTGTGGATCAGGTGTTTGCTTTGAAGAATGTATGTGAGAAATACTTAGAAAAGCAAATGGATTTGTATGTAGCATTTATGGATCTGGAGAAGGCATATGATAGAGTTGATAGAGATGCTCTGTGGAAGGTATTAAGAATATATGGTGTGGGAGGCAAGTTGTTAGAAGCAGTGAAAAGTTTTTATCGAGGATGTAAGGCATGTGTACGTGTAGGAAGAGAGGAAAGTGATTGGTTCTCAGTGAATGTAGGTTTGCGGCAGGGGTGTGTGATGTCTCCATGGTTGTTTAATTTGTTTATGGATGGGGTTGTTAGGGAGGTAAATGCAAGAGTCTTGGAAAGAGGGGCAAGTATGAAGTCTGTTGGGGATGAGAGAGCTTGGGAAGTGAGTCAGTTGTTGTTCGCTGATGATACAGCGCTGGTGGCGGATTCATGTGAGAAACTGCAGAAGCTGGTGACGGAGTTTGGTAAAGTGTGTGGAAGAAGAAAGTTAAGAGTAAATGTGAATAAGAGCAAGGTTATTAGGTACAGTAGGGTTGAGGGTCAAGTCAATTGGGAGGTGAGTTTGAATGGAGAAAAACTGGAGGAAGTGAAGTGTTTTAGATATCTGGGAGTGGATCTGTCAGCGGATGGAACCATGGAAGCGGAAGTGGATCATAGGGTGGGGGAGGGGGCAAAAATTTTGGGAGCCTTGAAAAATGTGTGGAAGTCGAGAACATTATCCCGGAAAGCAAAAATGGGTATGTTTGAAGGAATAGTGGTTCCAACAATGTTGTATGGTTGCGAGGCGTGGGCTATGGATAGAGTTGTGCGCAGGAGGATGGATGTGCTGGAAATGAGATGTTTGAGGACAATGTGTGGTGTGAGGTGGTTTGATCGAGTAAGTAACGTAAGGGTAAGAGAGATGTGTGGAAATAAAAAGAGCGTGGTTGAGAGAGCAGAAGAGGGTGTTTTGAAGTGGTTTGGGCACATGGAGAGAATGAGTGAGGAAAGATTGACCAAGAGGATATATGTGTCGGAGGTGGAGGGAACGAGGAGAAGAGGGAGACCAAATTGGAGGTGGAAAGATGGAGTGAAAAGGATTTTGTGTGATCGGGGCCTGAACATGCAGGAGGGTGAAAGGAGGGCAAGGAATAGAGTGAATTGGAGCGATGTGGTATACAGGGGTTGACGTGCTGTCAGTGGATTGAATCAAGGCATGTGAAGCGTCCGGGGTAAACCATGGAAAGCTGTGTAGGTATGTATATTTGCGTGTGTGGACGTATGTATGTACATGTGTATGGGGGGGGGTTGGGCCATTTCTTTCGTCTGTTTCCTTGCGCTACCTCGCAAACGCGGGAGACAGCGACGAGGTATAAAAAAAAAAAAAAAAAAAAATATATATATATATATATATATATATATATATATATATATATATATATATATATATATATATATATATATATATATAATATCCTTGGGGTTCTCCCTCTCTTTAAGACTAAGAGAGCTTCATGTTCCTGATTTGGTTTCGTGTCTTGAGTGCTCCTCCTGTTCAGGTGGGTGGGGTGGCGGGGGGAATATTTGTGATGTGTTTGAGGAGGAGGGACCACTCCCCTGTGGGGAAGATATTTAAATGATGCTGCCTGGCCATGGTTGTGTGTGTGTGTGTGTGTGTGTGTGTGTGTGTGTGTGTTCATTTTTCTTAACTGACCGAAGCAAATCCCGAGTGCATTGTTCTTTACCCATCTATTGTGTTGAAATTTGCCACACTTTATTTGTTCAAGCGGAGGGCAGCGTCCCGTCTCATCCTGGCCTCTTATGGTTTGTTTGTTTCTCGCAGATGGACGACCCTGGTTTAGAAAAAAAAAAAAAGCCAAACCCTCCCAGCGGGGTTTAAAGTGGTCGAAGTGTCACTAATAAGGCGTAGGAATTTATTTCTAATTGTTCAACTGGAGCTGAGTCGATAAAACAGTTTGATGTGTGCGGATACACCAGCAGGGGGGCCTCGTGTTTATCACAGGACCCTACGGTGCTGCCGTGTGTTGTGAGTGACCATCAGCCATTATAAGAGTAAGTTCTTCAGGAGTCGCTCCAGGACTAATTCCGCTAATCGTGTTAGTTTACCTTCCTCACACCTAGCTCTCATCTCGCTCAAGCCTACCCCCCCCCCCTTCTCTCTCTCTCTCTCTCTCTCTCTCTCTCTCTCTCTCTCTCTCCTCTCTCTCTCTCTTCAAATCCAGCTGTTTCCACCGGGACCTTCCCTCCACTTGTATTATGCACTAAGACGTATATTTTGCCTTGTCCTTTCGTGCTCCATCTTTTTACATGACGACCAGATCTCACCTTCAAACATCCAGTCTCACCTTCACTATATAGCCATGCTCACTTTCCTGTGTTCACGCTCTCACCATATTGAATGGCCACTTGGCCAGCATCAGCCAGAGGGACTGCCCCGCCTTGACACCACCTGCCTACCTCTCAGCCTAACTTTCATCCAAAAGAGTTTGAGGCTGTCAGACGACTATACAGCCTCAAGGTAAAGCGCTCCACTAAACCCTCCCTCAAGATGAAGTACTCTGCTGAACCCTCCCTCAAGGTAATGTACTTCACTAAACCCTCCCTCAAAGTAATGTACTTCACTAAACCCTCCCTCAAGGTAATGTACTTCACTAAACCCTCCCTCAAGGTAAAGTACTCTGCTAAACCCTCCCTCAAGGTAATGTACTTCACTAAACCCTCCCTCAAGGTAAAGTACTCTGCTAAACCCTCCCTCAAGGTAAAGTACTCTACTAAACACTCCCTCAAGGTAATGTACTTCACTAAACCCTCCCTCAAGGTAAAGTACTCTGCTAAACCCTCCCTCAAGGTAAAGTACTCTACTAAACACTCCCTCAAGGTAATGTACTTCACTAAACCCTCCCTCAAGGTAAAGTACTCTGCTAAACCCTCCCTCAAGGTAAAGTACTCTACTAAACACTCCCTCAAGGTAATGTACTTCACTAAACCCTCCCTCAAGGTAAAGTACTCTGCTAAACCCTCCCTCAAGGTAAAGTACTCTACTAAACACTCCCTCAAGGTAATGTACTTCACTAAACCCTCCCTCAAGGTAAAGTACTCTGCTAAACCCTCCCTCAAGGTAAAGTACTCTACTAAACACTCCCTCAAGGTAATGTACTTCACTAAACCCTCCCTCAAGGTAAAGTGCTCTGCTAAACCCTCCCTCAAGGTAAAGTACTCTACTAAACACTCCCTCAAGGTAATGTACTTCACTAAACCCTCCCTCAAGGTAAAGTACTCTGCTAAACCCTCCCTCAAGGTAAAGTACTCTACTAAACACTCCCTCAAGGTAATGTACTTCACTAAACCCTCCCTCTAGGTAAAGTACTCTGCTAAACCCTCCCTCAAGGTAAAGTACTCTACTAAACACTCTCTAATGGTAAAGGACTCCACTAAACCCTCCCTCAAGGTAAAGTACTCTGCTATACCCTCCCTCAAGGTAAAGTACTCTACTAAACCCTCCCTAAAGGTAAAGTACTTCACTAAACCCTCCCTCAAGGTAAAGTACTCTGCTAAACCCTCCCTCAAGGTAAAGTACTCTACTAAACACTCCCTCAAGGTAATGTACTTCACTAAACCCTCCCTCAAGGTAAAGTACTCTGCTAAACCCTCCCTCAAGGTAAAGTACTCTACTAAACCCTCCCTAAAGGTAAAGTACTTTACTAAATCCTCCCTCAAGGTAAAGCGCCCAACTAAACCCTCCCTCAAGGCAAAGCTCTCTACAAAGCCCATTGATTTATCTGTATAAGGACGAGTTTTCCCCCGACCTGGCCAAAAGCCTCCGGCTCCATCATCTTGCCTCCCTCCATCGGTCAGAATGCCCCCGCGCGTTGGGGAACATCGTATTGCTTCCCCAGATACTGAAGTGTACAAACCCATCGCCTTATAGTGAGTTAAGACCCAGCGTCATCACCCTGTGATCAACATTATTTTTGAAAGCACTATATTTCATTGGTTTTATGAAAGATTTTTTTTTTTAAAGTTCCATAGACTTACCCTTTGAAAACGCCCTCGACTGTCTCCTGCTTCGTCGGCACCCTGGTCTTCGGTCTATACTCTGTCGGAGTCTACAGAGATGCAAGGACTGTCACCCCCGTTGATTATACCAGATCGTTTGACCCAGTCAGCCATAACACGAGCATAAATAAAGCCCTCAGCATTGGGCTTGCGGAGAAGTCTCCATCCATGGCATGGAGACTTGCTTTGTGAGGGTGTCCAGGCGGTACGCATCCGATAGCTCATCTCCTCCTTCCAGTCCACCACCTCTGGCGTTCTACAGGGCATGAAGATATGACTCTTGTACCTCATCAGCCTCATGAAAGATGCTCTGAAAGATAACGCCTGCTTGATGGAAGTAAGTGGATGACTCCACCATTGATGTCAGCGTTAACAATAGTCCTTCCAACTGCACTACCCTTGAGAGCCTTAACAAACTCCAGGACTGGACCTCCGTCAATAGCGTCACTATTTACTAAACCAAAACCATAGTTGTGTTCGCCAGTCTCCCCATGAGTCATGTCTCGCTTTCCATTGTCTCCCCATGCTCCAGGCTTCTTCAGATTTTGCAGTAAACCAAGATTTTCAAAAGGTGTGTCACTCTGGACGATTTACTAAGGAAGAACAGACCATCAAATCCGACAGCTATCGTATGTACATTCTCCGAGCAAGAAAATCAACTCTTGGACCCCTTCATGTCACCCAGAGTCACCTAAGTCTTCCTCCCTCGCCTGGTCTGTCGCCCTGTCCACCACAAGCCAGGGGCTGCTAAGGCTGAGAAAGGATATGCAAGATCATACTCGGTCCCTCTTACACCACTATCAAGAAGCTCTAACCGCAATGGTACTCTCAAGCACTCGTCAACCATTTTAGCCACCGGTCGCCTCCTGCCATCAGAGATCCTTCGTCCCCAAGTTCCACTTCAGCACTACTACCGCATCGAGTTTTGAAGATCCTCCTCACCTCATCCCTACCTGTTACCTCTTCCTCATTTCCCTTTTCGCAATAGTTGCCATTTGTTCGCTTGTTTTTCTCACATTACTAACTTCTTTCGAAAGCATCTTATTCATCTTGAAATATCCAATCCTTGCTTACTCCAGTTCTCATTTGCTCTCTTTTTTCAACCCCTGCACCTTTCTTATGACCTCCTGCCGTTTCCTCTTTTACATCTAATCATTTGCACGCCTTCCTTCTAAGGAACTCATTCGAGTTCGTCCAAACCGCTACAAGAACAGCCCTGTTCCAACCATAGGGAACATTTTAATCAACATTTGATGTCCGTGGACGCAGTGTCTCCTTGACACCCTCCCCTCTCGTCTCTTCTCCAACCGGTCCTTTAACAAGCAAACATGTCCATAAGCGCATAGCGCATTCTCCGTAAACTACACTCATTTCAAAATTTTTTTCTCGCCCCAGTTCTGAACTTCTGATCATTCTCCAGACACACACACACACACACACACACACACACACACACACACACACACACACACACACACACACTAGCACACATTGCCATCATCCGCTCCCATACTTCAGTGTCTCTCTCACTTGATAAAGGCTAAAGTAGTATTAATTTATCACTTGTTCTTACTCTTTTTCCATTTTTTTTTTTTTTTTTTTTTTTTTTTTGCATTTACTGCACCTAACCTTGAGGCAGTGCATCCGTCCATGACGTCCAGGTATTACAGTATATTTTGTGTTACAAGTTTTGGCCGGCAGACTTTACACGCTCGCTCGCCCACCGCCGCCTCCTCCAGATGTTGAATTGATTAATGATTTATGGATCATGTTGACGACGTGGGAAGAATATCGCCTCCTTTGTTACACTGTAAGTTTGCAGGTATTCCTCGTGAAAGTCCGTGTGTGTGTGTGTGTGTGTGTGTGTGTGTGTGTTTGTGTGTGTGTGTGTGTTTGTGTGTGTGTTTTTGCTTTTCGTACCTCGCCTAATGTCTTTGTTTGTGGCCTCTCTTCTGTTATCACTGGGAGCCTCGAATGCAACCAAGTGGTCGGCTGCAGAGTGTATGCTTTTCCTTGTTATGGTTACCTGGAGCTGAACACCTTGATTTCTCCTCGACATTTGAAGAGGAATGATCGTATATTAAGTGAATCCAAGGTCTGGCTCAGAAGAAACCCCCCTTTATGTATATATATATATATTCTTTCTTTCATACTATCCGCCTTTTCCCGCGTTAGCGAGGTAGCGTCAAGAACAGAGGACTGGGCCTTTGAGAGAATATCCTCACCTGGTCCCCTTCTCAGTTCCTTGTTTTGGGTAATCAAAAAAAAAAGATAAACGAGGGGAGGATTTCCAGCCCCCTCTCCCTTCCCTTTTAGTCGCCTTATATATATATATATATATATATATATATATATATATATATATATATATATATATATAAATATATATATATATATATATATATATATATATATATATATATATATATATATATATATATAATGTAATGGTATCAGAGGTATCTGTTGTCATCTTCATCGTTATATGAGGGAGTTCGTCGTTCGTGTCAGGACAAGTGACGGGTGTCAGGACGAGATGGTCACCAAAATAAGGCAGTAGTAACCTGGGGTGGAAACAAGGTGGGGAGGGATCAGGGGGAGGGATGGTCTTATATCTCCGGGACAAATCCTGTCTTTGGCTCTTTAAAATCCCAGCCCACGACCTTGAAACTTTTTCATGGCGTGAAGACTGTGTTTGAAGGGTCCTTTTTTTTCATTTTTTTTAGCTGCTTATTTTGACAGGAGAACGAAGCCCCGTGTGTGTGTGTGTGTGTGTGTGTGTGTGTGTGTGTGTGTGTGTTTGTTTGTACATGTATCATATGTGCGGATGTGTTTATATAACTTCGTTTGTTCGTGTGCGTGTGTTTGTGTTGGTATTATTTCTCGCATATGATTTTTTTTTTTTTTACGTGTATGTCCATGCGCGCGCATATTAGTGTTGTTTTCGTGGGGATTTTTAATGTCACATAACGTTTTTTTTTTCTTTCGTTGACTTCTTTGTAAAGGTAATTTCATTGACTCTGGGGAAAAGCAATGTATTGTTTTTCCACTATGAAGTACGTACACTCAGCAAAAAATGATGTCTTTACATGGTTGTGTTGGATAATATGACGTCGGATAATGAATTTTAACAAATGCTCTCGGATTTTGCCACACAATGGTAGCCTGGCTCTCTTCATATATATATATATATATATATATATATATATATATATATATATATATATATATATATATATATATATATATATATATTTTTTTTTTTTTTTTTTTTTTTTTTTGCTTTGTCGCTGTCTCCCGCGTTTGCGAGGTAGCGCAAGGAAACAGACGAAAGAAATGGCCCAACCCACCCCCATACACATGTATATACATACGTCCACACACGCAAATATACATACCTACACAGCTTTCCATGGTTTACCCCAGACGCTTCACATGCCTTGATTCAATCCACTGACAGCACGTCAACCCCGGTATACCACATCGCTCCAGTTCACTCTATTCCTTGCCCTCCTTTCACCCTCCTGCATGTTCAGGCCCCGATCACACAAAATCTTTTTCACTCCATCTTTCCACCTACAATTTGGTCTTCCTCTTCTCCTCGTTCCCTCCACCTCCGACACATATATCCTCTTGGTCAATCTTTCCTCACTCATTCTCTCCATGTGCCCAAACCATATCAAAACACCCTCTTCTGCTCTCTCAACCACGCTCTTTTTATTTCCACACATCTCTCTTACCCTTACGTTACTTACTCGATCAAACCACCTCACACCACAATAATTGTCCTCAAACATCTCATTTCCAGCACGTCCATCCTCCTGCGCACAACTCTATCCATAGCCCAGGCCTCGCAACCATACAACATTGTTGGAACCACTATTCCTTCAAACATACCCATTTTTGCTTTCCGAGATAATGTTCTCGACTTCCACACATTCTTCAAGGCTCCCAGAATTTTCGCCCCCTCCCCCACCCTATGATCCACTTCCGCTTCCATGGTTCCATCCGCTGCCAGATCCACTCCCAGATATCTAAAACACTTCACTTCCTCCAGTTTTTCTCCATTCAAACTCACCTCCCAATTGACTTGACCCTCACCCCTACTGTACCTAATAACCTTGCTCTTATTCACAAATGGATTTGTATGTAGCATTTATGGATCTGGAGAAGGCATATGATAGAGTTGATAGAGATGCTCTGTGGAAGGTATTAAGAATATATGGTGTGGGAGGCAAGTTGTTAGAAGCAGTGAAAAGTTTTTATCGAGGATGTAAGGCATGTGTACGTGTAGGAAGAGAGGAAAGTGATTGGTTCTCAGTGAATGTAGGTTTGCGGCAGGGGTGTGTGATGTCTCCATGGTTGTTTAATTTGTTTATGGATGGGGTTGTTAGGGAGGTTAATGCAAGAGTTTTGGAAAGAGGGGCAAGTATGAAGTCTGTTGGGGATGAGAGAGCTTGGAAAGTGAGTCAGTTGCTGTTCGCTGATGATACAGCGCTGGTGGCTGATTCATGTGAGAAACTGCAGAAGCTGGTGACTGAGTTTGGTAAAGTGTGTGAAAGAAGAAAGTTAAGAGTTATATATATATATATATATATATATATATATATATATATATATATATATATATATATATATATATATATATATATATATATATTAATATGCGTAAAACGAAGTATACAGAGTAGAATATACTGTTTTCATGCACTCATAATGAATCTTATTTAATTTTTTTATTCTGTTTCGAGAGTAGATATTGAATTGAGCAGCTATCATGAATTTGGAAAGCGTGAATGCGCCTCGCATTCACGCTTTCCAAATTTACCAGGACAACAAGAGGCGTAGCGTTCTTTTTACAACATGTATCTGACTCATCCGTAAAGATGATTTATTTGTTGGTCGTACATATGTCTTATTTAGTATGCTGATGAATCACCGAGTCGTAATATCATTGAATGAATAAGATTAATATGAAGTCGGTTGTGTGATTGCTTTCTTGTATTGTACAGTGAGAAGGGGGAGTTTTACATTCGTGGGGGCCCCATCTCTTGAACTTAGTCCACAATCACATATTTTTTTTTCTTAAACTACTCTATGCTGACCACATTCACAGTCTCTTAATTCAGTTGAAGCTGTAAAAATAAAAAAGATAAAGATAAAGGTTTTGTCTACATTCATACATTATATTTTTAAACTTCCGTATGCTGTTCAAATACACAATCTCTTTAAGTCAGTTGAAGTTTTACTAAATCCAGTGGTTCAACGCAGCTCTGAAACCTGTGTCCTTGTGTCTTAATGGTGTAGTTGTGGTCTGGGGGATAATGTAAAGCAACCGTATGATTCACTTCTTTTTCAGTTGTCATATAATTAGAAACTCACGAATAGGACGTTCGTATTAGTGTGAGTGACTTGTGGATCGTGTCAGTTGGTACCCCCTGGAATGTGTCACTTGGAACGGTTGAAGGGCGTCTGTTGGTACAACTGGAACAACGTGTCATTTGGTATCATCAGAACGTTTCACTTTGAACTATTGGAACGTGTTAATTGGTATCACTTGAACTTGTCACTTGGTACCATTGGAACGTGTCAATTAGTACCATTGGAACGTGTTACTTGGTACCATTGAAACGTGTTACTTGGAGCCATTGGAACGTGTCTCTTGATACCTACTGGTACGTGTCACTTGGTACCATTCGAACGTCACTTAGTACCAGTTTAAAAAGTGAGAGTCATGCACCTTTAAATGTGTTGTGTAATCAGGGAGCTGTGGAGAATATAACATCGTTATTTAGTCGGTCGGAGGGAAAGTGAGACTTGAAAGGCAGGAAAGGAAGGTTATTTAAGTGGAATGGAGAGATGCTGGTGTGTAGGGAGGAAGAGGGAGGGATGAGAGTGGTCTAGAAACTCGGATGATGAGCTGGTGAAATTGTGGAAGGAAGGTGCTGGTCTTGGTGAGGTGCTGGGCTGTCATTTACACACACACACACACACACACACACACACACACACACACATACACACGGATCGAAGTATAACTTGCCTGCTTTCCTTTTGGTAAAGCCCATAACAGAACACTGCTACTCGAGGCTTGTATCCATAACCCCTTGAGCACGACAGTACGACCCTTGGGTACAGTGGCTGGAACTTTGGCCTTTACCCTGGCCATCATGAACCCTAGGGTCGCACGGCCAAGCTCGTGGCTATGAAGCAACGCTAAATGGAAGGTAGAAAGTTCCTTTTTTCTGCAGCTGTGGAGATATCGGCATGGATTTCCTCGGGAGTTAAAAAAGAAAAAAAAAAAAGTGATATGAGACGATGCTCGTAGCCGTCAACGTGCAGATGGACTCGAGTGCCTCATTTGCATACGGACTTGTCTCATCGATGTGTGTTGCAGACTCTTCCACTCCCCGAGTCGAACTTTTCCGACGCCCGCGGCCATGCTCCTGCAGCGAGCGTGTCCGCCGCCGCCGCCGCGCTGCAGGACTTGTTAATTTGAAATTGTTTGTCGACGCCCCCCTGATGAAGTTGTGGCGGAAATAAACGTGACGACGCAACGCTTTTCTTGCTCGTGCCGCCAGTCATTGTTTGGTGTAATTAGATAGCGCTCGTGTAGTTTTCTGCACACGTTTTTCTCTTCATGTTTGCGCCAGGAGTGAATCGCACGGAGGGGGATGTGAGTAATGGTGTTGCGTCTCCGTTGATCATCTCCAGATTATTATTGCGTGTCATCGAGCGGCCTGTTTACTTTTGTCGTACGTTTTTCTTGTTTCGTATGACTTTAATGTCTTCCTTCCGGCGGTATCTGAAGAGGAGCTACTGCAGACGTATGCTAAAACTACCTTACGTAATTGTGTTCCACGGATGCCCCCTCCGGCAGTGACCTACGCGTATTGGCATAATCTGTCGTGGAATTTTCTTCGTGGTATCTTTCGGTCAGTGACAGACGTCATGATGTTGCGTGTGTCTTGTGTTCTGGTTTGGACATCGCACCTGCTGGGGAAAGTTTCTATTTTGCGAGTATTTTTGTGTTGCACGAGCGTGTGTCGTGAGATTTGTATGTGATCCTCGACCCGTTTGTTCGTCAGTGTGTGGTTGGAGTCTAAAGCCTTTGTTACCGTCTTGAGGACGACGGTACGATCCTCGAGGACGACGGTGCGATCCCTGAGCACGACGGTACGATCCTTGAGGACGATGGTACGATCCTCGAGGACGACGGTACGATCCTCGAGCACGACGGTACGATCCTTGAGGACGACGGTACGATCCTTGAGCACGACGGTACGATCCTTGAGGACGACGGTACGATCCTCGAGGACGACGGTGCGATCCCTGAGCACGACGGTACGATCCTTGAGGACGATGGTACGATCCTCGCGGCCGACGGTACGATCCTCGAGCACGACGGTACGATCCTTGAGTACGACGGTACGATCCTTGAGGACGACGGTACGATCCTTGAGGACGACGGTACGATCCTCGAGGCCAACGGTACGATCCTCGAGCGCGACGGTACGATCCTTGAGCGCATCGGTACAGTCGTTGGGTATGACGACTCGGTATTTGAAATGTACCAACAGTGGGCCAGATTCCAGGGCGACACCATCTTACCCAAGGGTCGCACAGTCGTGCATCAGAGCCATGACGTCGTGCTGACTGGTCGTACCGTCGTGTGATCCAAGGGGTAACTATATGACGTACGACTGTCCAAGGCTTCTTGTAACGTATGAGCCATTATGTTTACGGTGTACTGTGTACGACATTTGGGCCACTGCCCAGCGTGTCGTGTATATATAACATTTACGTCAGTGTTCATTGTTTACTTCTTTTGAATCCAATTACCCGATAATCTTTCAGCTTAAGCTGGA
>NC_092233.1:21151423-21166423 GCF_036320965.1 Panulirus ornatus | reverse complement strand
TATATATATATATATATATATATATATATATATATATATGGTACAACCATTCACCCATCACGCCTGCCAACATTCACTGCCACCACTGTAGTCTTGGCCATCGTCACAGTTACCACGCCACCATCTTCGTCTTCGTCATCAGCACGTGCCATTATCACATTCTGGTCACTAGCCTATCAACTTTCGTCCTTACAAACATCATTATCTTTTCCATGTAGCTCGTCCAACCTCCTCCTCCTCCTCCTTCGATATCTTCTCCATCTCCTTCCCTTCCCACCTTTGACGAGCGATCCCTGGGAATAATTCTTCTCCCCTCCACTCAGCCGCGGGTAAAGCCTCGCTGCTTCAGATTTATCGTGCGTGCAGTATTTCATCGCATTCCAGACGACTGCACGACAAACATGGCTCCACACTCCCTCCGGCGGCCAGCCTCGCGCCACTGTGACCCACACCAGGCGACTCTGCATCGCCCAGGAACAACCCATTATTATTTATCGGTAGAGTTTCACCCTTCAAGGCGAGACGGGTTGCTGAGGGGACGACCTGGAGATCTTTTTGCCTAATTAACACACCCCCGCCTCGCCTTTCTTCTTGGGCGAGTCCGCTTACTGACCTGTCTGTTCAAGATGGGGTTTCTCTCCCCGGGGTAAATCATTTCCATGCATCTCGTTGCACTCGTTTGTCTGTCTGATCTTGGTAAAATTAGGGAGCTGAATAGGTTATATTTTTCCCCCCTAAGGATGATTTCTTTCCCCTAGTCGTAATTTTAGGATGACTTAACAGACATACAGTGTTTGACTTTTGGATCATGTAGTTCCCATCCTTTGGATATGATGACATGGCCTGGTCTTTGACCTGTGACCCTTTAGGTACCATGGCGTGGCACCTGTTGGGGGATTTGGGGAGGGTGTTATCAGATAGGATACGTTGTTTATATAGTTACAGCTTCGACGGGCGGAGGGTCTAGGACGTACGTGTTCAAGGGGGAATGATTTTGATCTATGTTGCCACGCGTTCTCACCTGGCCAACTCTCACATAGAGTTACGATCTGTTTGATATATTTGACAAGTACCCTCGTACTGAAGGGTCGTATCTTCGTCCTGAATAGTCGAACCGTCGTACTGAAGGGTCGTATCTTCGTGCTGAGTAGTCGTACTCACGTACTGAAGGGTCGACCTTGGTGCTGAACAGTCGTACCGTCGTACTGAAAGGTCGTACCTTGGTGCTGAATAGTCGTACCGTCACTGCTGATGGGGGATGAACAAGAAGTGAAAAAACAAGACCCCGGGGCAACGGGTCATGGGACTCGAAGATTAAAAGGACTGTTTACTCTCATTAAATTCCTGACACATTTGCCTCATTTCACCACACGACTCACAGGCCAACGTTATCTTAACATATAAACTCTCTCCTACATAGATATAAGTAACTAATTACAGTATATACAGTCATATGCAAGTAACTAATTACTGTGTATACAATCAGGTGCAAGTAACTAATTACCGTGTATACAAACGACTGCGGATGTGAATGTCTTTGTTTCACTCAATGCCAGAGACATTTGCGAAGCATAAATATGATGATTAAAATCATGATCATGTTTTATATATATATATATGTATATATATATATATATATATATATATATATATATATATATATATATATATATATATATATGTATATATATATATATATATATATATATATATATATATTATCCCTGGGGATAGGGGATTAAGAATACTTCCCACGTATTCCCTGCGTGTCGTAGAAGGCGACTAAAAGGGGAGGGAGCGGGGGGGCTGGAAATCCTCCCCTCTCGTTTTTTTTTTTTTTTTTTTCAGTTTTCCAAAAGAAGGAACAGAGAATTGGGCCAGGTGAGGGTATTCCCTCAAAGGCCCAGTCCTCTGTTCTTAACGCTACCTCGCTAATGCGGGAAATGGCGAATAGTTTGAAAGAAAGAAATATATATATATATATATATATATATATATATATATATATATATATATATATATATATATATATATATATATAGGGATAGGGGAGAAAGAATACTTCCCACGTATTCCCTGCGTGTCGTAGAAGGCGACTAAAAGGGAAGGGAGCGGGGGGGCTGGAAATCCTCCCCTCTCGTTTTTTTTTTTTTTCCAAAAGAAGGAACAGAGGAGAGGTCCAGGTGAGGATATTCCCTCAAAGGCCCAGTCCTCTGTTCTTAACGCTACCTCGCTATCGCGGGAAATAGCGAATAGTATGAAAAAAAAAAGAAAAAAATATATATATATATATATATATATATATATATATATATATATATATATATATATATATATGATATCCGTGGCTCCCTACTGTGCATGACAACGATGCATGCGAAAAAATTTGTCAAATATCACTTCTGATACAACTACAATATTTGTTCTATATGGACTGTACTGTGCTGTATTGATCGCCTCAGTCACCCTTGAATCTGTAAGGGAGGAAGACTCGGGTTTGTAGTCGCTGAAAAACATTCAAAAGTTTTCCAAAGGGCGCCATCACCCATGACTGCTTCATTAGTATTATTATGTTACGGAATGAGAGCTCTTCGTTCATGTTGCCCCTTCTCTCAACGTTGTGTATATGTACCGCGTCTATGCTTCAATCACACAGACACACACACACACACACACACACACACACACACACACACACACACACACACACGGGATGGTTTACGGGCTCGATGCGCCACAGAGAACACAGATCATTAGTCTGTTTCCTCTCGTGTATACTGCTGTAGGCGACCTCCTTCTCTTTTTTTTTTTTTTCTTCACATATTTTTGCTCGCCTCGCCAGGGTCCTTTTCAGCGCCAGACCGTACAATGCTCCTACCTTGTATTGTCCTGCCTTCACGTATATATTTTTCCTTCGGCCTCCACCCGTCCTACAGTTGGCCCTGATGTACTGCAAGTCTCCACGCGTAAAATACTCCCATTAGCGAAAGCCGTGAGTGTGTGTGTGTGAGGCGAGGCCGTGTTGAATGTTTGTATGTGTGGCCATTTTATGTATGTACGTGGCCATTTGTATTTATGTACGTGACCATTGTATGTACGTACGTGGCTATTGTATGAAAGTGGCCATTGTATGTAAGTTGTCATTGTATATACGTGGCCATTGTATGTATGCACGTGGTTGTGGATGTATTCTCTTCGTCCCACTCGGGGTCTTGTTCTGTGTTGGACGCTTTGAGTCGTGTTCTGTAGCTACATGCCTTGTGTTCTGTGCCTACTCGGGTCGTGTTCTGTGGCTGTTTAGTTCGTATTCTATGGTCACTCGGGTCGTACCTTGTGTCCACTTTGGGTCGTATTCTATGACCGCTTAGGTCTTATTCAGCAGCCGGTTGAATTGTATTCTGCAACCATTCTGGTCGTATTCTATGGCCATCCTGGTCGTATTCTGTGGATGTACAGTGCATTCATAATGTATCGTTACAGAAGGTTTTCGTCTTCCGATGATTCCTGGGTTCCTGTGGTTGTTCTCACACTTTTCTTTTTTCTTGTCTTTCAGCAGTTTCGTGAGGTGTTAGCTTGTGCTCTTCTTGTGTCTGTTTTTTCCTTTATCTTCAGTCTGTCATGCACCAGTATCTGTGCTTCTTACGATTTTCTTCCTTTCCTCTTCTTTGCTGTATTTTTGATTTCATGAATACGATGACTTCAGAATTCGTAAGGACATCTTGATATATTCCAAATATCGTCATGGTGAGAGTATGGTCACAATAAGGGTCCAGAGAGAGGAGAGGGGGAACGTTTCGCGGGAAGGCATACAGTACAAAGGTGTGATCGCTGAAGAACCCGCCACTCCACGTTGCCCAGCGGCGCACACCCGTCGAGGACAGATCGTCACCAGGCAGGAACTTGTGATCGTTCCCTGCACCTCGGTGTGAGGCGTGTGGGCGGGGCCCGCGGGTATCGTCGCACAGGGGTGTCGTAGGCAGATTCCTCCTCCGTCGGGAGCGACTCGAAGAACGATTTTGTTGTCTCGAAGCTCAAATGACGATTTTGGTTCGTGCTTTCCATAAATCCAGACGAGATACGTATGGTCTTGAATCTTACCCATTTTTATGTATCTTGGACCATCAACATAAGGAACTGGTAATACAGATAATGAGCAATAGACTCCACGTCTATGTCTTGTCTTAGAGCATCACTTACAAATTTATAGACAGCAGATATCTTAATTATTATCAAGGTGTTACTCATTATTGTATTATCATCCTCGTTTCACTGAAAGTATACACAGGCATATGTTACTCCCACTTACACGGGATAGATGGGGGAGTGTTGGAGGGGGTAATCAATCCCCATTAACATGCCTCACGTTGTAAGTCATCACCCCGTAAAATTTGGTTGTTATTGGCTCATTGACGTAGGAGCAGTTGGAGAACGGGCGAAACAGACAGACGCACAGACATTGGTGCTCTGTATAGATAGATTTAGAAGCCAGGTATGATAAGTCGTTGGAGCTGCTTATAACTTTACGTTACATTTTGAACTGTGTGTTTGTTGATGAATGTTTGAAGTGGTGTATTACATATTGTGTGGGGACCTGTGTATATGTCGTGTGTGTCGCTTTGCATGCCTGAGTTACATGTAACTGCCCAAGCTGTCTGTATGTTGTATGTGGCCTGTGTTGTAGCCCATGTTGCTCCGTATATATGTCGTATGTGGCCTGTGTTGCAGCCCATGTTGCGCCGTTTGTATATCGTATGTGGCGTATGATGATGGCCATGTTGCGCCGTCTGTATGTCCTATGTGATGACCCCTGGAACCCATGTTGCGCTTTCTCTATGTCGTTCTGTATGTGTGACCTTTCGAGACCATGTTTATGTTGCACGTGACCCCTGACCGTATCGCGTGGAGGGGAAGGAGTTAACCGCGCTCTCCGTGACCCGGGCGTCCAGAGAGATTAAGAGGACTTGCGATGTATTTACGGGAAGCAGCTCCGTGCGACCTTCTCTCGCTCGTCGGCTTAAACATCTCCCGGGTTTATTATTTCTTCCTCCAAGTCGAGGAGGGACTAGAGGGAGTATCGTTGCTCATTTAAGAACTCTCCGTAGTTCCTTACGATACGTGAACTCTGAAAGCTTCGTTATTCACGTGGCTAATCATATGATTTCTCTCTCTCTCTCTCTCTCTCTCTCTCTCTCTCTCTCTCTCTCTCTCTCTCTCTCTCTCTCTCTCTCTCTCTCTCTCCAGTTGTGAAGGAGCTCATTTATCTTCCAACATTTTTTTTTTCTTTAGAATTCCCCCAAGTGATTTTTTTTTTTTATGAGCCCTGACATTTCCCCAAGTAAACTTGAACTTTAATCCAAAGTAATATACGAAGCTGTACCTCCCGTCCCCCCGCCTTGTCTAAATCTTTCCAGCTAATATGGCTAATAAGGTCTTAAGGTCTTGGCTCTCGACTCCCAGAGACTGAAATAGAGTTTCCGGGCGTATTTATGACACGTGATATTTTTCATCCAGTTGATCTTAATGCGGAGGTAAGACTTCTTGTCTCGGTGATTTACAGAGAGGAGGAGGAGGAAGAGGAGGAGGCGGAGGAAGAGGGAGGAGGAGGAGGTGGGTTTATCTTTTTCGTGGGTCTTGGTACCGGATGATGCAGTTCCACTGTGCCATTAGCCCTTCGAAGTCGAAGTTGTTTTTAGGGGGAACTAAAAGCTGTTGTGTGAAAGTCACTCTGGCCTTTGGGGGATCCTTAGATACAGGGACTGGAGGCTTAACCCGTCGAACGCGACGGTACGACCGTTGATCAAGGCGGTACGACCGTTGATCAAGGCGGTGCGACCGTTTATCAAGGAGGTTCGACCGTTGATCAAGGCGCTGCGACCGTTGATCAAGGCGGTACGACCGTTGATCAAGGCGTTACAACCGTTGATCAAGGCGGTACGACCGTTGATCAAGGCGGTACGACCGTTGATCAAGGCGGTACGACCGTTGATCAAGGCGCTACGACCGTTGATCAAGGCGCTACGACCGTTGATCAAGGCGCTACGACCGTTGATCAAGGAGGTTCGACCGTTGATCAAGGCGGTGCGACCTTTGATCAAGGCGGTACGACCGTTGATCAAGGCGGTGCGACCGTTGATCAAGGCGGTGCGACCTTTGATCAAGGCGGTACGACCGTTGATCAAGGCGGTGCGACCGTTGATCAAAGCGGTACGACCGTTGATCAAGGCGGCACGACCGTTGATCGAGGCGGCACGACCGTTGATCAAGGCGGCACGACCGGTGATCGAGGCGGTGCGACCGTTGATCAAGGCGGTACGACCGTTGATCGAGGCGGTACAAGTTCGAGCACGGCGTTGCGTCCCTTTTGAGAACGACTTTTAGATTGAGTCAGGTCTGAGGCCAGGACATCACACCCATCACTTGTCATCGGTCGCGCTGTCGTGCTCATGGGCCTTAACGTCTCGCTCAAGGGCCACATCGTCTCCCTCAAAGGTCGTACATTCGTGCTCAAGGGGATGCACTGTCTCGCTCAAGGGCCACACAGTCTCCCTCAAAGGTCGTACATTCGTGCTCAAAAGGTCGTACCTTCGTGCTCAGGGGGCCGCACCGTCTCGCTCAAAGGTCTGACCGTCTCCCTCATAGGTCGTTCCTTCGTGCTCAAGGGGCTGCACCGTCCTTCTCAAGACCTTAACAGATAGACTGGTCACTCCCACCACATGGACGAGGTGTAGCATATTCTCTGATCCCTTGAGCCCAGGGGTACAGTCTCTGAGTCTCCCTCCTCAGGTGAGAGCAGTTGAAATACAAGTTCTTGGCTTCCCATGTTGAAATACTGGAGCTCCTTCCTGACGTGGCGGCTGCGCTGTGTGTCTTGGGCGTTAATTAGCGTCTTGACTTGACAGTTCACGAACCATTGCGGTTATATATATATATATATATATATATATATATATATATATATATATATATATATATATATATATATATATATATATTTTTTTTTTTTTTTTTTCTTTCAAACTATTCGCCATTTCCCGCATTAGCGAGGTAGCGTTAAGAACAGAGGACTGGGCCGTTGAGGGAATACCCTCACCTGGCCCAATTCTCTGTTCCTTCTTTTGGAAAATTAAAAAAAAAAACGAGAGGGGAGGATTTCCAGCCCCCCGCTCCCTCCCCTTTTAGTCGCCTTCTTCGACACGGAATACGTGGGAAGTATTCTTTCTCCCGTATCCCCAGGGATATATATATATATATATATATATATATATATATATATATATATATATATATATATATATGTATATATATATATATATGTATATATATATATATATATATATATATATATATATATATATATATATATATATATGTATATATATATATAGGCATGTGTACGTGTAGGAAGAGAGGAAAGTGATTGGTTCTCAGCGAATGCATATATATATATGTGTGCGTGTGTGTGTGTGTGTGTGTGTGTGTGTGTGTGTTGCATTAATGATGCAGAATTTTCATTTGGGGACATACTTGTGTTCATGAGCTGCACAATCAGTGTCCCAGAACGAAAGTGAACATTCCCTGGTCAGATTCCATTATTCTCCGGTGAAGTGATGTGGGGTGAAGGGTTCAGGTATGCAGGGGAAGGATGCTAGAAAAGTGTAGCAGCAGTAGGGGGTGTAATTAAGCGTTCGGAGGGGGGAAGGAGGAGGTGGGACTGGATAAGTGTAGCAACAGAGGGGGGTGCAATTAAGCATTCGGGGTTCGGGGGAGGGTGATGGAGGTGGTGGGTGGGGAGATAATGAGACTCGGGTTATCTCTGGTGTGTAGTGAGGTCGCTGGCGATCTCTCGTCTCTGGCGGTCTTTCATATCAGACCTGCCCACTTCTGCTTGCTTGTGTCTGCTTCTGCTGCTGTGGCTGGCTCACTGCTGCAGCTGCTGCTGTGGTTCACTGCTGCTGTTGCTGCTGTTCTTTGCAGCTGCAGCTGTAAACATTGTTTCATTATATGTTAGTTTTTGACATTCATTTTCGGATGTTCATTTTGGAATATTTGCTTTAAATTCTTTATATATATATATATATATATATATATATATTTTTTTTTTTTTTTTTTTTCTTTTTTTTTTTGCTTTGTCGCTGTCTCCCGCGTTTGCGAGGTAGCGCAAGGAAACAGACGAAAGAAATGGCCCAACCCACCCCCATACACATGTATATACATACGTCCACACACGCAAATATACATACCTACACAGCTTTCCATGGTTTACCCCAGACGCTTCACATGCCCTGATTCAATCCACTGACAGCACGTCAACCACGGTATACCACATCGCTCCAATTCACTCTATTCCTTGCCCTCCTTTCACCCTCCTGCATGGTCAGGCCCCGATCACACAAAATCTTTTTCACTCCATCTTTCCACCTCCAATTTGGTCTCCCTCTTCTCCTCGTTCCCTCCACCTCCGACACATATATCCTCTTGGTCAATCTTTCCTCACTCATTCTCTCGATGTGCCCAAACCATTTCAAAACACCCTCTTCTGCTCTCTCAACCACGCTCTTTTTATTTCCACACATCTCTCTTACCCTTACGTTACTTACTCGATCAAACCACCTCACACCACACATTGTCCTCAAACATCTCATTTCCAGCACATCCATCCTCCTGCGTACCACTCTATCCATAGCCCACGCCTCGCAACCATACAACATTGTTGGAACCACTATTCCTTCAAACATACCCATTTTTGCTTTCCAAGATAATGTTCTCGACTTCCACACATTCTTCAAGTCCCCCAGAATTTTCGCCCCCTCCCCCATCCTATGATCCACTTCCGCTTCCATGGTTCCATCCGCTGCCAGATCCACTCCCAGATATCTAAAACACTTTACTTCCTCCAGTTTTTCTCCATTCAAACTCACCTCCCAATTGACTTGACCCTCAACCCTACTGTACCTAATAACCTTGCTCTTATTCACATTTACTCTTAACTTTCTTCTTTCACACACTTTACCAAACTCAGTCACCAGCTTCTGCAGTTTCTCACATGAATCAGCCACCAGCGCTGTATCATCAGCGAACAACAACTGACTCACTTCCCAAGCTCTCTCATCCCCAACAGACTTCATACTTGCCCCTCTTTCCAAAACTCTTGCATTCACCTCCCTAACAACCCCATCCATAAACAAATTAAACAACCATGGAGACATCACACACCCCTGCCGCAAACCTACATTCACTGAGAACCAATCACTTTCCTCTCTTCCTACACGTACACATGCCTTACCTCCTCGATAAAAACTTTTCACTGTTTCTAACAACTTGCCTCCCACACCATATATTCTTAATACCTTCCACAGAGCATCTCTATCAACTCTATCATATGCCTTCTCCAGATCCATAAATGCTACATACAAATCCATTTGCTTTTCTAAGTATTTCTCACATACATTCTTCAAAGCAAACACCTGATCCACACATCCTCTACCACTTCTGAAACCACACTGCTCTTCCCCAATCTGATGCTCTGTACATGCCTTCACCCTCTCAATCAATACCCTCCCATATAATTTACCAGGAATACTCAACAAACTTATACCTCTGTATACATATAATATATATATATATATATATATATATATATATATATATATATATTTTTTTTTTTTTTTTTTCTTTTTGCTTTGTCGCTGTTTCCCGCGTTTGCGAGGTAGCGCAAGGAAACAGACGAAAGAAATGGCCCAACCCACCCCCATACACATGTATATACATACGTCCACACACGCAAATATACATACCTACACAGCTTTCCATGGTTTACCCCAGACGCTTCACATGCCCTGATTCAATCCACTGATAGCACGTCAACCCCGGTATACCACATCGATCCAATTCACTCTATTCCTTGCCCTCCTTTCACCCTCCTGCATGTTCAGGCCCCGACCACACAAAATCTTTTTCACTCCATCTTTCCACCTCCAATTTGGTCTCCCACTTCTCCTCGTTCCCTCCACCTCCGACACATATATCCTCTTGGTCAATCTTTCCTCACTCATTCTCTCCATGTGCCCAAACCATTTCAAAACACCCTCTTCTGCTCTCTCAACCACGCTCTTTTTATTTCCACACATCTCTCTTACCCTTACGTTACTTACTAGATCAAACCGCCTCACACCACACATTGTCCTCAAACATCTCATTTCCAGCACATCCATCCTCCTGCGCACAACTCTATCCATAGCCCACGCCTCGCAACCATACAACATTGTTGGAACCACTATATATATATATATATATATATATATATATATATATATATATATATATATATATATACATATATATATATATCCCTGGGGATAGGGGAGAAAGAATACTTCCCACGTATTCCTGCGTGTCGTAGAAGACGACTGAAAGGGGAGGGAGCGTGGGCCTGGAAATCCTCCCCTCTCGTTTTTATTTTTCCAAAAGAGGAACAGAGAAGGGGGCCAAGTGAGGATTTTCTCTCAAAGGCTTAGTCCTCTGTTCTTAACGCTAACTTGTTGATGCGGGAAATGGCGAATAGTATGAAATATATATATATATATATATATATATATATATATATATATATATATATATATATATATATATATATATATATATATATATTCCCGTTTCTCGCTCTAGCAACTTATTTGCTTGTTTGATGGCGTTGCTTGCGATGAATATGGCTGTGCATTTATACGCTTCTGTCACACACACACACACACACACACACACACACACACAGGGGTGTGGCCCACAGTCTGCCCACAGCCAGGTGTTCATCCTCCACTTGGGGCTGGTCTATGAATGGCTACCCTCCATGAATAACAAGTCGAGTATGTCACGTGTTATCAACTGTTACGTGTGAGGTGGAGAGAATGTCTGTTTGGTGGAGTGCATGGCAGTAGCCTACGCATGGGCGAGGCAAAAAAGACAGCAACCTGGGCCAAGGGAACGAGACTTGACAGCCACAAGAGTGCTGGCTCACTGCATAGCAATTACTAATTACCCAGGCGGGCAGTAGCGGTAATATACCTCCTTGCTCGGTGGCTGCCAACCACCTCCTTCCCTGCCAGAGAGAAATATACACTGGTAGGTAGGTAGGTAGGTCGTGAGTAGGTAGGGAGGTATATAGGTAGGTAGATGGACAGATAGCACTTACTGAACAACAGATAACTAGTGTCGCAGGTGATACGAAGGAAAGTCATTATAACGTGTGTGTTGTGTGTGTGTGTGTGTGTGTGTGTGTGTGATTTAATCTATTTACGAGCTGATTGAACCACCAAATTCTCCCTCTATGAAAAAAAATGAAATCCACGAAGATATGAACATTTCTTACCATAAAAAGCTGGTATAACCTGTGTGTGTGTGTGTGTGTGTGTGTGTGTGTGTGTGTGTTTAGGCCACAGAGAACGTCGGACCTGGAAGAGAAAGAAAAAAAAAAAAAATCCCCCGGGACACAATTGTCTTCAAATTAATTTCAGTTAAGTCAGCGGTAAAGTTTGTTCATCGCGCGGGCGTCCTCTGTTAATTCCCTTAGTTGGCGTAATCCCGCCTCAGACGCCGTAATTGGCGGGGCAGATAAACACAGGCCAACTGTTCCTCTGCACGCCGTTGCAGTGGATGGCCAAGGGGGGGAAGGAAGCCTCCGCATTTGGTCGGTGTCATTGCTTGCGACCTCGAGGGTTCTGGAGGTGAGGTAGACTCACAAGGCGTCCCGTGTGACGGACTGGGTGATGATCATGGATGCTGTTGTGGTTGTCGTCCCGCTGGTGGTGTGTTGAGGGTTCAGGACCATGAAGGAGGCAGGCACTGGAGGCAGATGTATCTTGATTACCGTCGCAGGGAGAGGAAGGAGGGGGAGAGGGACGGGTTTTAAGAATGGCTGAATTTGGGAGGGGGTTATGGAGGGGATCGTGGGAGTGCGGTGCTGAGGAGGAGCAGGTTTGGAGTGGAGGGAGTAAAGTGTGAGGGGGTAACGCGTGCCTCGAAGTCAGCCGAGGTGCTCCTCCACCGTCAGGTTCAGGGAGTTCGATGATGAGAAGCAGAGTGCTCGTGTAGTGGTGCTTTTTGTCCCCACTCGTTACGTTCTCCGTTACCATCGTTACATAATCAGTACTTGTTTACTAACGCGTCATTAAACTGGCGATTCGATTCATAGTGCATCATTAACACCGGCGATTCGTGAAGGTAATTAGGCCATGTTGTTTTGAATTAGGTCCTGATAAGTAGTTAGTCCTCGAATGTTAACTGACCGTCTTAAGAACCGTAAAATTAATTTTTTGAAAGTTTCAGTGATAATGTGTTTGTACGTATATCTGGGATGACCATTCTGCGTAATTAGAAGTACATGCATAATTCTTCTGTCATTTCACGAGCGCACTTGCGTAACGCTACATGTACAGGTTATATTATATGATATTCTGGTTTTTGAAATGCGTAATTCGTTGGCTTTTTCTGTTCACGTCAGAACGAAGGATTGCCTCCTCACTACATCCCATCTTCTTATTCTCGTAATAGCTAGATGTCCATGGCTTTCCCAATATTTTTTTGTGCACGTCGTTTTCTTTTTGCTGTTGTCAAAATTTAAACCATCATATCGTGTCGTCAGGCTCAAGGGTCGCACCGTCGTGATGAGGGATCGCACTGTGTTGCCCACTAGTTCAGCTGGTAGTGTTATTTGTATGAGCGGTGTTCCCGTAGAGTGCCAAACGGCAGTCCCCTTAAAGCCCAGGAGGAAGTACAGGGCGGTCCATGCAACACATTGGACGTATCACAAACCGGTACCTGCAACACATGGAGTAACAAAGAGCGGTACCCGCAACGCAAATGATATTGTAAATAGGTACCCGCATCACAGGTAAGAGCGGTACCTGCAACACACACGGAACACCACAGAACGCTACCCACAACACCAAGGTTCCTTGCTATCTTATTGGCTGGCTGTTACTCCAACCGTATCTTCTCCTCCGTATTTCTTTAAGTTCTTTTGCGTTTTGTTATCTTGTTTTAACTCACGCCATTCTCTTCGCCTTGTCTCCCGCATGTGTTGCGAAGGGTGTCTCATGTTCGTAGTTCCTTGGTCGATAGATTCCACAGCACCTTCCATAACGATGATGCTTCATTATGAACAGCGAGACTCCCATGTCCCATTTTCATTTTCTTGAAGGAACCGCTTCGGTCTGTGTCATTTCCCCGATCATATCTCCCAACCGAACCCGACGCTGATCATACAGTGTTCTCAATTAACCAAGTATATTGAACTCAAGCTTTACATGATCGCTCTTTCCAGTCGGTGTATCACATATACGTTTCAATTTCCATGGTGGTGGTGGTGTGTGTGTGTGTGTGTGTGTGTGTGTGTGTGTAAAGATAATATCTACTGATAAGGATGTGCCAGTCCCAGTGATTCTTGTTCGCTCTCCGTGTGACCCGCTGATACAGGAAATCTTCCCGTATTGATCCCAGAACTTGTTCCTCCATGACTCGCTATCTCACTAAGGATCTAAAGTCTTCCAGCCTGTTCTTCCTATGTACGTCTTTGAAAGTGTGTCTGTGTGTGTGTGTGTGTGTGTGTGTGTGTGTGTGTGTGTGTGTGTGTGTGTGTGTGTGTGCGCGCGCGCGCGCGCGCGCAAAATGGATTAACGATATAAACACCCTTAATACACAAGGTTAAGAGACGGGGAAACTCGAGTGTAAAACTCTCTCCCCCGTAACACACAAATAGTAATCACACACACACACACACACACACACACACACACACACACACACACACACACACACACACACACACCATGAAACGCTGAAGTTTTAGGTGTACCATGACCACCATGACAATCACTGTACATACAAGAGAGAGAGAGAAAAAAAATGTTGGAATTCAAATAAGAAAACTAAATTCAGTTTTAAGAATGAGGAACACGATGAAGGAAATGACCTGGAGAGGTACTTTGTAAAGGTAAGTAAGTCTTGGTTGGCCAAACCAATGGCGACTGGATTTTAACATCACCTCACCTGGGAATGTGCAAGTCAGACGATGGCGTGGCAAAAATAAAGGAAAGCCTTTCCTCCGTGAGCTGAGAAAAATATCCACACTAGAGGCCCAGGGCGGAGGTGCGGCATCATGTACACGGTTGTAGACCATAAACACCACGTCCACACAACAGCTCAGTGCCTATCACACACGGACCTGCGCTATATGGCAGACCATCAGTGTCTGATGGTGGGTGGGGGGGGGGGGGCTGAGTCGAGATCTCTGCTGGAGACCTTGAAACTTCATGTCAATGAGAACCTCCTGGATTCTCTCTCTCTCTCTCTCTCTCTCTCTCTCTCTCTCTCTCTCTCTCTCTCTCTCTCTCTCTCTGATAGGGTTGGTCGATCAATGGTTACCTATCTTCTGGTGTGTGTGTGTGTGTGTGTGCATATTGCACTAGGCTCACTCCTCAACCATATAGTGTGTTCATTATTGTCACCATTTTCCGTTGATGCGGTCGCTCGTCGAATTTATCAACGCCGGTGATGATCAGAGCTGACCGCGACTGTGCACAGAGAGAGAGAGAGAGAGAGAGAGAGAGAGAGAGAGAGAGAGAGAGAGAGAGAGAGCCATGTATTACAACACGCGCTCAACGTTAGGAAGAAAATACGAAACTTCGTCCTTCCCCTAAGGACTCTTGACGCTCAGTAACCCAGTAATCACACATAAACCGATCCATCCTGAAGGAGGAGAAGACGGAGGAGGAGGAGGAGGAGGGACGAGGGACATGGTAAATCCAATACGACCATCAGGGGGAAGCCTGGGTGAGCGAGGACCATCAAAGCCACACGAGCCATCCCTCCCTAAAAATGCATCAGACACCACATTAAACGGCCAACCAGAGCGTGAGTGGCTACTTGATCGGGGTAGGATTTGGAGATGTGTGTACATCGTCGCACGGGATGTATCTGAAGGATGTATCCGAGGGTTGCATCCAAGGG
>NC_092233.1:21063923-21141423 GCF_036320965.1 Panulirus ornatus | reverse complement strand
CCTCATTATCATCAAACCTAACCGAACCCTATCCTTCAAGATGACTTTTCTACTTAGAACAAAGGTGTCAGAGATCCCCCCACCCACAGCTTGGACCTTGGGTCTGCGTGGTCTGTGCCAGACATCTCCTCCCTCCCCTCGCTTGGACCTTGAGTATGTGTGGGTCTGTGTCAGACTCCCCTCGCTTGGACTTTGGGTCTGTGTGGTCTGTGCCGTATTCCCCCCCCCCCCCCCATCTCTCTCTCTCTCTCTCTCTCTCTCTCTCTCTCTCTCTCTCTCTCTCTCGGACCAGAGGTCTGCGTGGGTCTGTTGAAGCTATCGAGGGTCTACGAGACCAGACATATTCCCTTCAAGAATCGTGGGACACGAAGAGTGTTGTTGCGTTACAGCCGTGGGAAAACTAAGGTGTCTGGCGCCCTCCTGCTGGCCTGGATGAGAGACGCCCTGCGTGTTTTGTTCTGAGTGACTTTAAAAAGCTTGGCCAGCTTAGCTTGGCCAGCTTAGCTTGGCCAGCTTAATGGTAATAATTTGGTTGAGGTTAAAGATTGGTAATGATAAAAGTCTTTTTTTAAAATTATTATTTGTTTTTTTTTCGTTTTTTCTCCCGTTTTTCTTATTTGGGGGTAAACTTGGATGAACGTAAGTTAATGATAAAGAAAATTAATTGGATATAAAAGGTTAAAGATTATCATGAGGGAAATTTTTTTAAGGTAAATCTCGAAAGAAAATGGGAATAGGACGTAGAAAATGAGCAGTTCTTTCTTTTTCAAGTATAATGAGCTCGCTTTTTTTTTTTTCCCCTTTAGACTGCGTGGGGGATAAATCATTTCCAAAACCAGGTAAAGCCAGTTCATAAAGGCGCCGACCTGACCTGTCACGTGACTTGGTCCGGTCCGGACCCCACCCTCGTGACCTAGCGGACCCGTCAGACAGGTCATCGCCAGAGACCCGGAGACGGAGGAAGGAGAGAGAGAGAGAGAGAGAGAGAGAGAGAGAGAGAGAGAGAGAGAGAGAGAGAGAGAGAGAGAGAAGGGGAGCAATGTGGGGTTGGGTCCGTTGAAGGAAGTCTTTTGTAGGTGTCTGGGAGCAGGAAAGACCCACCCCCTCCCCCCCTCTCACATATACCTCTACATTCTAAGCTTTTGATAGATATATATAATCCCTTGATATCATATATATATATATATATATATATATATATATATATATATATATATATATATATATATATATATATATATATATCTTAGCTCTGATATACCGTGTGACTTATAACGTACAGTAACCAGAGGGAAGTTTAATAGAGTGACAAGTATGGACTTCGATTCTGCATTGAGGATACACAGCAAGGTGCGGGAGATGCTCTTGTGTGCTGAAATACACAAGATGCAACATTTTTACGCCGTCATACATTAGACCCACAGAAGCTGCAACATATACGCAACACATGTTTGTGTTTCGTAAATGCGACATCAGCGAAAATAATTGATAGACCCCACGTTCGATAGGCTGCAAACAACGCCAGTATTGACACACACACAAACAAAATAACCTAAATGCATTGTGTTACATAGATGTATGGAAATACTAGCACGTCAGAGACTCTTACACAGCAGTAGAAACCTTGGTAGTTTCGAGACCACGTATTGCAGAGCAAAAAAAACCGTTGCAGGTTACGGTGCAGTAGAAACCGTGGAAAGTTAGAGACCTCTTATTACAGAGCAGTAAAAACCGTGGAAAGAGTTAGAGAGCGTGTTATACAGTCGTATGTACTCTGAGAAGCCAAAAAAGACCGTGCATCACAGAACCGTAGAAACCGTGGAAGGTTACTTAGAGACCCCGTGCATCACACAGCAGGAGCAGTCGGTTCTGCTCGACTGTCTTGGACGCCGTTCGTCCTCTGGTCCTCTCCTACCTGAGCCATCACCATCACCAACACGACGATCACCACCACCACCACCACCACCGCTGCTGTCACCACCACCACCACCACCACCACCGTGGTAGGCCTCCGTGCCCTTGTGTACTCCCGCTGCCTTATGTACCTCGTCTTGTCTGCGCTGGGACGACGGATGGGTGACGCCTGTGAATGCCTCGTACTGTAACTGGATCAGAAATTCATGATAACTTGGCTCATATTTGGTATCTGTCGAGCAGGGGGAAGGTGTAGCGTTCCTGACCATGACGGATTCACGGGGAGTCCAGGGTCGAGCGCATAGGTTCCAGTCTTTGTTGCGGCAGTCGGTCCACAGTTAAGCCAGCTGTTCATCCACCCCAATGGGTTAGGTCATCCTAGGATACATACATATATGTAGCTTTGATGAGATATGAGATGGCCTTGATTAGGGTCCCAATTGCCCGTGCCGTTTCAACTAACAATTATATATATATATATATATATATATATATATATATATATATATATATATATATATATTTCAATTCAAAAACAAAGAGCTCTTTTGGCCTGTAGATATCCTGGTTCAGACCCTCATTATAGGGCGTATTTGTCATGTTGAATTCGAGTTTGGAGTTGAAATATTGTCCGGGAGTCATTAAGTCTTGTATTTAAACATTTAGGTTATTACAAAATGAAAAATTTCATGAAGTTACGCTTCATATTTATTTGATATAGGTGGGGCCAGAGGAAGCATTACGACATATTTCACTGCGTAATTTCAGATTCAGAAGCTTTTCGTTATGGCATGTTCCACTTCAGAAAGAAAATAATCTTTTCTTTCCTGAAGATATTCCTCTGGCTGTGTGGAGTGAAGATATCCCCCCCCCCCCCCGAAGACTTCAACAAGTATTCTTGCTGAATAGAAATCTTGGATTGAACTGTTGTTTTGGGGGGGTCATTAAATCTTGTAATGGAGCAATTAAGTGATTACAAGAATAAGACAGTTTGATGAGATTTCGCTTCTTTGAATCCTTCTTTGCCATATGTCAGGCAGAGGACATTTACTCTTCTGGAATGAGGTGTTCTTCGACGAGGCTCCGAGTTGTACATTATCACAAAGGATGATGTTTCTGTCGCGGTGCAAGCTCGAGCGGGTGGCGTCCGGTAACACTTGTGAGCTGCGTAGTAGGGTGCATGTTTGTGCAGTAAATGCCAGGTGGTCCACTTGTGTGTGAGGGGCACATGAAGAAAAGACAGCAACCTAGGCCATAGGAGTGACACTTGACGGCCACTGAAGTGCTGTGTGGGTTACTGGGCAGCCGTCCCCAGGACGGTGATATACCCATATACTGCTATACCTCCCTAGCGGGTGGCTGCCTGCCGTCTACTGCCCTTCCAGCGAGAGTGGCTGTGTGTGGCGTGTTGATGGTGGTCTTCGTGATGGTGGTTGTCGTCGTCTTAGTGGTTGTGATGGTGGTTGTGGTGGTGGTCTTCGTGATGGTGGTTGTCGTCGTCTTAGTCGTTGTGATGGAGGTCTTCGTGATGGTGGTTGTCGTCGTCTTAGTGGTTGTGGTGGTGGTCTTCGTGATGGTGGTTGTCGTCGTCTTAGTCGTTGTGATGGTGGTCTTCGTGATGGTGGTTGTCGTCGTCTTAGTGGTTGTGGTGGTTGTCATCGTCTTAGTCGTTGTGGTGGTGGTCTTCGTGATGGTGGTTGTCATCGTCTTGGTGGTTGTGGTGGTGGTCTTCGTGATGGTGGTTGTCTTATTGCTCTTGCTGGTGGTTGTCGTCGTCTTGGTGGTTGTAGTATTGTTCTTCGTGATGGTGGCTGTCGTTTTCTTTATGGTGGTGGTAGTGGTGGTAGTTGTCGTCTAGGTGGTTGTAGTGGCAGTCTTCGTAATGGTGACTGTCGTATTATTTTTTTCTAGTCGTGGTGATGGTCGTGGTGGTCGTGCTGGTGGTAGTGGTCATCGTGGTCTTGATGGTAGTGATGGTCCTGATGTTGGTGATGATGGTCGTAGTCGGGGTCATCTTGGTGGTGGTTAGAGGGGGTCTGCTGGCCGCCTGACCCGTGACACGAGGGTTTGTGTGGATGTTCATCATCCCGTAAACACACACACACACACACACAGATTAATCATTTTGTTCTTTTTTTTCTGAGTGGAAATGGTGCCAGTGGGATCGAAATGCACCTACCGTCGAAATTGATCCCCGAAACATTGATTTCTGTGGCTGAAGTTAGGAGGGAAAAAAAAAAATCGGTTTAGGTACAGATGAGACCCCCAGCCAAATATAATCAGTGTTTGAGCACACCTGGCGTTGTATGAGCAAAAGTTTTGTGAGCAATTCTCTTTGAATTGAAATGAAAGTTAGAGCAAAATTGATTCGCGTTTCAGTGAAATTGGTTTTGAAAAATTGGTTCAGAAATGAAATGAAACTCGAAGCAAAATGGTTTCACAGTTCAGAAATCTGGGCTTGGGGGTAAGCCGGATGATTTTTGTTCATAGAAATGTTGTTGGGAAATTAATTTGATGATCGTGTGCCGTTAATATTTTGGGGAGGATTTAGGGATTTGGGATTTATAGTTTGTGATGGAAGTTGGTTGGTGGATCAAAGTTAAGTGTTGGAGCGTGTTTTGGGGACTGTATTTAAGTGCTGGACTGTGTTTTAGGGATTAAAGGTTAAGTCTTGGGACGTGCTTTAGGGATTAAAGATTAAGTGCTGCAAGATAGTTTAGGGATTAAAGCTCAGTGTTGGAATATGTTTTAGGAATAGAAGGTCAAGTGGTGGAACGTGTTTTAGGGATTAAAGTTGAAGTGTTGGCAGGTGGTTTAGGGATTAAAGTTGGGTGGGTGTTGGAATTTGTTTTGTAGAGGTTATAGGAAGGTGGACGAGAGATACCTCTGAGAATATTGGACTGAGGGACGTCGTTGGAAATGCTACAAAGGGATAGGGTTATCCCCAGAGACAGTAGATAGGATAGAGAGACTCCATTAGAGATAACGTTTGGGATGCGAGACACCATGAGAAACGCAGCGGGAGGTTAAGGATTGAACTGGAGAATGAAAGGGTTAGAAATGGTACTGGAAATGCGAGATGGAATGAGCGACATCGCTGGAAATATTGTGCAGATTTTAGGATGATTCTATAAGCAACACTCGTATGTATTGTGAAGGATGGGGTACGTTAAGAAGTATTGGTTTGAGGCTCGACATTACAGAGCTTCGACACCACATACACCATTGCTTGGTGGGTGACATCATTAGGGAGAGTAGATTGAGATAGTGAAAGATGAATCCAGTTTTATTTGAGATAGTGAAGATAGGCAGGTGTGGTATGAGAGAATATACACACTTGGACAATGGTGAGAGATTCTGCTGTATTATTGGGTGTTAGGTTAGAGATAATGCAAGATGTTAATGTGTCTATCGAGAGATACATCGCAACATTGCTAGAGATTTTTTTCTTTGTAGTTCTTTTTTGTGAGAAATACTGAGAGGTTGTTGCACTACGTCTGGAGGAAGGAATGGGAATTTTTAGATACAGTAGGAAAGAAGCAGAGGTAATGTAGTCAGAGGTCAAACTGGCCTTTGACTGGTTTGGGAAATGACGGTTTCGAGATTTAGCATAGGTTTAGTAGAAGGCATGTTAGATAATGGTACCTCATGAGGGTAAGTGATAATGCTGACGACAACCATACAAACACTGACGTCTGGCCTGTGTTGAGAAAGCCATTTATCTATATTTTTAGACGAACGATGGTGGGGAAGGGACAAGAAAGATTCAGGTGAAGGTATGTTCGGTTTGAGGTATGTCAGGTTATAACGCCTTCTTCATGGAAAGTAAAGTCGATGGGTTGTTGATGTAAGTAGGAAAAGAGAGTTAAGTGTTTTGATGGTATAAGAAAGGAAAGGAAGTTAGTGATTTAAGTTGAAAGTAGTCTCATACTGTAACAGCCACATGCACATTCGAGCGGAGTACCTTGAGAATCCATGAGAAATATTGGTATAGTAGTTGTACTCATTTGCAAACATACCCGAGCAAACTGTGCTGATCTGTACCAAATCCATAAAAAAATCGAAATACCATAATCAAAAAGCTTAATTGCCATTGTCTCGTTAAGCCAAAACATAACATAGAGCTCAGAGTTCCTCACCACATATTTTTTTTTTCTTTTCATGGCATCATCCCATGACAAGAAAACGCCCTTTCCTTCCTAAAACAAACCAAAATCTGCAGCAGGTGACTAACAGAACCTTAACCACCTTCCTCGTCAAACATCCCATGACGAGCAAAGAAAACAAAAAACATGTACACCGGTGTTCCACCTGATATCCAGCTGCCTGCAGTTCAACAATGATGATGATGATGAAGCGGTGTTCCAGCAAGTATTCAGTCTCGGTAGACCTCAGCCATACTTGGGTTCCACTGCTCAATTCCTCCTCCTCATCATCATCCAGACGCATCCCCCACACCTCCTTTGCACCCTTCGCTAGGGGTGTGACGCCGTAGCCCGCCCGCCCTTCAGCCTTACGTTGTGTACATTCGCACGTCATTTCGGGCGTTTTTGGAAAGTCATTCTGAACAATAACACATCGCTCTCTCGTTCCAGGTGTCCATTCTTCCAGGCGCAAGGAGCTTGTCCCAAGTTTATTTACCCGTCTCGGGGAGCAGCCCTTCAGGTGATGGGTATAGTGGCTGGGGGGTGACGCTGCCTCTTGTGAGCCTAGTGTCGTAATGTTGCTGCTGGATCAGCTGGCGATTCAGCTCTGCTCTCTCTCTCTCTCTCTCTCTCTCTCTCTATATATATATATATATATATATATATTTCGTTTTTCTGATTAGCTGAGATTGTTTATTCGTCCCTTCACCTTTTGATATACGTTCAGTGAAATGTACCCATGAGCTTTGAATATGTTTAAATCATTGACAACCTCTGAGGGAGGTGCGTGATCGACAGCCCCTGGGTGTTATCACAGCCCCTCTCGTAAGATGCTACGCAGTGGTTGTTTATGCGGACTCAGTATTTTTATAATAACGGGATTAAGGATCCAGACGTGAGGCGGAGGTCAGCCAAGTGTTCACATACCACCAAGGAGAATTTGCAGTCCCGTGTCTGCGCTCGTAAACTTGCCCGTGTATCATGACTCCACAACATTGAATCATTTTTGCCTGGACGAGGCTTTCCTGCCTCTGCTTTTATGCCACAAGGCAAGCCACATTCTTGCTGGGTAGTTCTGTATAGCTCTCTCCCCCCCCTAGATGGATGCTGTTACTTGGCGTTTTGAGTTAATGTGGTGTGTAGGTGTGTTGCTCAATGAGATGTGGAAGAGATGTTATAAACAAATGTCAGAATGATTTATATAAAAAAAAGAAAGCGTCGTGTGTTCGTTAAGGAAGAGGGATGTGTTTAGTGGGGAGAGAATGATTTAACCAGTGTCTAAAACACAACTGTGAGTCGAAGCTTCATATGTTCGCTTTATTTGTTAAGCTTTATGTTCGAAGCTTCGAACCCTCCATCTCCACGTCGGGCAGGATAAATGCTACGCCTCGCGACTCCACAGTACCGTGAGGAATGGGTCGGTGGATCCCCATCCTGAAGAAGACAAGGTTTTGTAAAACATTAAGTATCCGTTACTGCTGATGTTCAAGAGTTTGGGCCTCAGGCGATGTCGCAGGATTTCGTGATTGAAGTACGAGGGTAAGAGGGATTTTCTCCTTGTTACTCGTAGATTGCTCCTGTTGGCTATGTCTGTCTGTCCTCTCCAGACAGACTGTCGCGTCCCTGCGGACGGCTGTGGTTGACTAGGATTAGTGTTGAGAGTGGTGAAGTCGGTGGGTATGCGTCAAGCCAGTCGTTCTCCGTACCGACTACCATCTGAGCGATCATTTCCCATACCCTACTTCTGTATAAGGGTGATTGACCCACGTCGCTGGTTGTCAGATGAGGATAGATTCAGCCATCGCTCTCGTTCTCTTTGTTAGTGTACTCCACAAACTTACAAGACCCTCCCTCACCTGCACGACGTCACGTGTTCCAATCCAGGTGTTTGAAGCGCGATGCAGATGGATAAAAGTGACTTCAGCAAGAACGTCATCGTAGACTAACTGCACCAGATGCTTGCCAAGGAAACTTAGTGTGAGAGCAAGGGACCAGGAAGAGATATGTTAGACCTCGTAATTCTTTAAGTTGTCAGATTTGTTTTCCAGAAGTTACTTAGACACTTATAGAATCATTTATGCTTTCCAGTCAGTGTAGGATTAGTTTTAATTAATCACTGTCGTAGATTCGTGCAAGGATAACTTTATGATGTTAGGGGAGGTGGCATATACTATACATAGACGAGGGTCATGTAGTTGATTTGTTTAATAGTCTTGGCTTTTAATCTTCTGGACAGTTTGAAGTAAATGATATCGCCTGTGATATAGAACTTATCATATTTATTTATTCATTTATAATACTTTGTCGCTGTCTCCCGCGTGAGCGAGGAAGCGCAAGGAAACAGACGAAAGAATGGCCCAACCCACCCACATACACATGTATATACATACACGTCCACACACGCACATATACATATACGTATACGTATACGTATACGTATACATATATACGTATACATACACAGACATATACATATATACTCATGTACATAATTCATACTTGCTGCCTTTATTCATTCCCGTCGCCACCCCGCCACACATGGAATCGCAACCCCCTTCCCCCGCATGCGCGCGAGGTAGCGCTAGGAAAAGACAACAAAGGCCACATTCGTTCACACTCAGTCTCTAACTATCATATATATATATATATATATATATATATATATATATATATATATATATATCTATCCCTGGGGATAGGGGAGAAAGAATACTTCCCACATATTCCCTGCGTGTCGTAGAAGGCGACTAAAAGGGGAGGGAGCGGGTGGCTGGAAATCCTCCCCTCTCGTTTTTTTTTTTTTATTTTCCAAAAGAAGGAACAGAGAAGGGGGCCAGGTGAGGATGTTCCCTCAAAGGCCCAGTCCTCTGTTCTTAACGCTACCTCGCTAACGCGGGAAATGGCGAATAGTTTAAAAGAAAAAGAAATATATATATGATACTTAATTCTTCCGGTAAACGATTCGAAAGTTGAGTAATCGAGTGATAAATCTCGTAACGAAATCATGAATGTTGTCGAGGACCTCACAACAAGACCACGACCACCAGGCGTCTTGTGTCAGGAGCTTCACGTAGATCTGCTGAAACCCGCGGACGCAGGTGGGTGGTAGGGTTTCTGGTGCATCCCCCCACCGCCAGAGACCCCACCATACACGTTACCCATACCTCGACTTTCCGTCGAACGTAGTGTACAAACGGTGTTTCCAACACGCGCGAAATCACTCTCACCCACCGGAATGTTTTCTGATCCACGTAGAAAATCCAATCCCCTCAGAAAATAGGTTCCTCACCGTTCATGCACGGGTGAGATAGTTCGAATCTATTTTTTTTCTCTCTCTCCTCTCCTCTCCTCTCCTCTCCTCTCTCCCTAATGTCATTTGGCGTTGCGAATACCGAGCGCCACCACCTGTGTTTTGCCCAGACCTTTTTGTTTTTTGTTTCTTTTTTTTTTTTTAAGCCAGTGTGTTAACACGCGCGGCAGGGAACCACACTATTATCATAACTTCATCACTACCAGCAACGAGTTTGTTATCGTAGGTTTGATAACAACTGAAGCGCTTGGTAGGTTTTATTATCTCGAATAAGACTGTGCAACGTGATATATATATATAAATGGGGAGGTGATAACAAGTAGTGGTGATGTGAGAAGGAGATGGAATGAGTATTTTGAAGGTTTGTTGAATGTGTCTGATGACAGAGTGGCAGATATAGGGTGTTTGGGTCGAGGTGGTGTGCAAAGTGAGAGGGTTAGGGAAAATGATTTGGTAAACAGAGAAGAGGTAGTAAAAGCTTTGCGGAAGATGAAAGCCGGCAAGGCAGCAGGTTTGGATGGTATTGCAGTGGAATTTATTAAAAAAGGGGGTGACTGTATTGTTGACTGGTTGGTAAGGTTATTTAATGTATGTATGACTCATGGTGAGGTGCCTGAGGATTGGCGGAATGCTTGCATAGTGCCATTGTACAAAGGCAAAGGGGATAAGAGTGAGTGCTCAAATTACAGAGGTATAAGTTTGTTGAGTATTCCTGGTAAATTATATGGGAGGGTATTGATTGAGAGGGTGAAGGCATGTACAGAGCATCAGATTGGGGAAGAGCAGTGTGGTTTCAGAAGTGGTAGAGGATGTGTGGATCAGGTGTTTGCTTTGAAGAATGTATGTGAGAAATACTTAGAAAAGCAAATGGATTTGTATGTAGCATTTATGGATCTGGAGAAGGCATATGATAGAGTTGATAGAGATGCTCTGTGGAAGGTATTAAGAATATATGGTGTGGGAGGAAAGTTGTTAGAAGCAGTGAAAAGTTTTTATCGAGGATGTAAGGCATGTGTACGTGTAGGAAGAGAGGAAAGTGATTGGTTCTCAGTGAATGTAGGTTTGCGGCAGGGGTGTGTGATGTCTCCATGGTTGTTTAATTTGTTTATGGATGGGGTTGTTAGGGAGGTAAATGCGAGAGTTTTGGAAAGAGGGGCAAGTATGAAGTCTGTTGGGGATGAGAGAGCTTGGGAAGTGAGTCAGTTGTTGTTCGCTGATGATACAGCGCTGGTGGCGGATTCATGTGAGAAACTGCAGAAGCTGGTGACGGAGTTTGGTAAAGTGTGTGGAAGAAGAAAGTTAAGAGTAAATGTCAATAAGAGCAAGGTTATTAGGTACAGTAGGGTTGAGGGTCAAGTCAATTGGGAGGTGAGTTTGAATGGTGAGAGGCTGGAGGAAGTGAAGTGTTTTAGATATCTGGGAGTGGATCTGTCAGCGGATGGAACCATGGAAGCGGAAGTGGATCATAGGGTGGGGGAGGGGGCGAAAATTTTGGGAGCCTTGAAAAATGTGTGGAAGTCGAGAACATTATCCCGGAAAGCAAAAATGGGTATGTTTGAAGGAATAGTAGTTCCAACAATGTTGTATGGTTGCGAGGCGTGGGCTATGGATAGAGTTGTGCGTAGGAGGATGGATGTGCTGGAAATGAGATGTTTGAGGGCAATGTGTGGTGTGAGGTGGTTTGATCGAGTAAGTAACGTAAGGGTAAGAGAGATGTGTGGAAATAAAAAGAGCGTGGTTGAGAGAGCAGAAGAGGGTGTTTTGAAGTGGTTTGGGCACATGGAGAGAATGAGTGAGGAAAGATTGACCAAGAGGATATATGTGTCGGAGGTGGAGGGAACGAGGAGAAGAGGGAGACCAAATTGGAGGTGGAAAGATGGAGTGAAAAGGATTTTGTGTGATCGGGGCCTGAACATGCAGGAGGGTGAAAGGAGGGCAAGGAATAGAGTGAATTGGAGCGATGTGGTATACAGGGGTTGACGTGCTGTCAGTGGATTGAATCAAGGCATGTGAAGCGTCTGGGGTAAACCATGGAAAGCTGTGTAGGTATGTATATTTGCGTGTGTGGACGTGTGTATGTACATGTGTATGGGGGGGGTTGGGCCATTTCTTTCGTCTGTTTCCTTGCGCTACCTCGCAAACGCGGGAGACAGCGACAAAGTATAAAAAAAAAAAAAAAAAATATATATATATATATATATATATATATGTGTGTGTGTGTGTGTGTGTGTGTGTGTAGAAGCAGGCTCGAGGCATTTCGCATGTTATGGTGCGAGTGTTCAGTGCAAACGTTTAGTCTGGTAACACTGACGGTGTGAATATTGAGTGAAAACGTTCGCTGTCGCGTGAGCTTTCTATCTTTTGGATATGGACGGATTAATTGATCAGGTTTCGCTTGGCCAGTCTAGCAGTTATAATGATAATAAAGAAAAAGAATTCCATAAAAAGTTGTTACCACACGGAACGTTTTCGCTCCGTAACGCAAGAAGTTAATAGTGAACCACCCAGAGTTTTCTTTTTTTTTCTAATTAGACGAAAAAGCCCACGTAATGTTTGGACTGTATTGGCTTATACACTTTGACTGCTGTAGGGAACTGCTTGATGTAGATTGTAACCCTGGCCGGACCAATATATATATATATATATATATATATATATATATATATATATATATATATATATATATATATATATATCCCTGGGGATAGGGGAGAAAGAATACTTCCCACGTATTCCCTCCTTGTCGTAGAAGGCGATTAAAAGAGGAGGGAGCGGGGGGCTGGAAATCCTCCCCTCTCGTTTTTTTTTTTTTTTTTTTGATTTTCCAAAAGAAGGAACAGAGAAGGGGGCCAGGTGAGGATATTCCCTCAGAGGGCCAGTCCTCTGTTCTTAACGCTACCTTGCTAATGCGGGAAATGGCGAATAGTTTGAAAAGAAAATATATATATATATATATATATATATATATATATATATATATATATATATATATATATATATATATATATATATATACATATATTATATATATATATACACACACTCACACACACACACACACACACACACACACACACACACACACACACACACACACACACACACACACACTGCAACATTAAATATCATCATAGGCTTATACACTACCTCCTTTTCTACTGCCATTCACCAGCTGAATGACTTGTGGCTTCAGGCCATCTTGAGATTGATAGTGACTGCTGGACCAGAGTTACTGTGTGGATTTATTGATTAGATTATTGAAGCAGTGAGCAGTACAGCAGGGGCTTCTGTTATCAGACATTTCTATCATTGTGCGATCGACTCCGGTAAGCACTGATTTCAGGGAACGTTCGTACACCATCGCACCCACAGCGACAGGTGTTGTAGAGTGTGCTAGGTCGACCCAAAACGTCCGTTGGATGGTTGGTTGGTTATGTAGCCCTTGGGCCTCTCGATTTCTAGGTTCATTCATGCCGTCAGGGTCAAGTGAAACACCCACCAGTTAAATAACCTTGGAACACCTTCTTCAGGTGTTCAAGACGTTACCCAAGATCCTTATAACAGTCGGAAAATCTTGGAAGACCTTCTTCATGTGTTCAGCATATCTCGTCTCTAAGACTTTACTCAGTTCATTTTAACAGTCGACAAAATATTGAAACCCCTTCAGATGTTCAGCATAATTCGTCCTAAGATGTTACCCAATTCCTTGAAACAGTCGAAATATCTTTGCACACCTCTTTCACATGCTCGAGATTGCTCGTCTGTTAAGACGTTACCCAGTTCCTCGTAAGCGGTTCCATGGCTGCCGACACGGCGAAGGTTTACATCACCTTATGAGGCATCTCCCGTTACCTGGTAATGTTTGTTGTTCTCTTTCCTCTTCCTTTTATCGCTCAGGTGCGGCTGGCTGTTGATTCCACAGGGAAACGCCTCTCTTACTCACACACTCTACAGGGGCGTTCCGTTTATTCCTTGATGCCTGTTACTGTTCGCCATTCAGATACTCACTCCCAGGTCGTGTTATCATCGTGGCCATCATAGGATGGTGCAGTGGACGTCTTGCCCTCCTCCTGTCGAGGAGGGTAGGGTAAGAAAGCGTCTCGTCTCAAGGGTTCTTTAACGTCCATTTCCAGTGACGGTTGCCATCCGGGCGAAGGTGTTGCGGTCATCGTTTCGTTACGAGTCTGGGAGGGACTCGGAAAGGTAAAAGAGGTCCACGGTTAAGCAGTGGAAGGAAAGAGGCAGACGTGGATGCGACCAACCCTGGCGATGTGCCAACGTTCAGTTGCTGCGTAGTTAGTAATGTTTGCCTCTAGAGCAGTAGTTGTGTTGGACCTGAGTTGCTCTGAGGGTGTTTATATGTGTTTATATATATATATATATATATATATATATATATATATATATATATATATATATACCTTAGACAGACAAGTGAAAGAGCCACGAGACAACACATAAATTCACAAAAACGTCAGTTTTTGTAGAATACACATACACACAATGTGAAAGTTTTATATGAATTTACGAAAAGAATTCACCTCTCTCTTCATTCTCTTTTTCGCCAAAAATATATATTTTGTGATGTGAGTTCTTTTTAACAGTGTCTGGTCTCTTAATGTGTACCGGGCCATTAAACGTCTTGATTTTGGCATGTCTCTCGCTGTAATGATAAGTTATTACCATTATCTCCGTCGTCTTGAGACGCCAGCACCATTTATATACCTGCATGTCATGTCAAATTTGATTTCACTGGAAATTTGAATTGAATTTCCCCTTTTTTCCTCAAGAGATTAAAAAAAAAAAATGAATAAACCAGTAGACGACGAACGTACGAACGAGCAATTAGCACAGATGAAACTTAATCGATTTTGTTTATTCATGAGTGTAATGATTAATGAAACGAGTCTTATGACAGGTTAATCATTTAGGCTCCTCCGTCTCCCCAGACATCAGCCAGCCGACCAGCCAAACGGCACGTCGGAAAATTTTTGTAACTTTGCGATGTTGTCACTTATGACAGTACGGGAACGCGAGTTGGTCGAGGACGGAGAGAGAGATAGATAGATAGATAGGTAGATAGATAGATAGATAGATAGATAGATAGATAGATAGATAGATAGAGAGAGAGAGAGAGAGAGAGAGAGAGAGAGAGAGAGAGAGAGAGAGAGAGAGGCTGTGCGTACGAGGTCCTAGGACAAGGTTTTTGCTGTCAGGCAAGGCTAACCACAGGAAAATCATGAGAGGTTAAGAATGACGGGGTCGTGTGAGTTGAATGTTGTCGAGCGTTAAAGTGTGAGATTGGGAGAGAGAGAGAGAGAGAGAGAGAGAGAGAGAGAGAGAGAGAGAGAGAGAGAGAGAGAGAGAGAATATATGTGTGCATGTTTGTGGACTGAGTACCAGCAACTTGCGTGTAAGGATGAGGGAGGGAGGGAGAGAAAGAGAAAAGACGTCAGTCTAGGCCAGAGAGAGAGAGAGAGAGAGAGAGAGAGAGAGAGAGAGAGAGAGAGAGAGAGAGAGAGAGAGAGAGAGGGAGAGATTCTCAGGGGAGGTCAAGACAGGGTGTGCGGTTCCATCCCCGTGAATTTGTCGTGGCTACGGCCGTGTGGGTGTCACAGTGATGATGAACCATAACACAGCGCCGGTGAGGGCCGACACTTTTTGATTAGTTCCCCCATTTTTTTCTTCTTTTTTCTTTTTCTTTTCGAATGGCTTCGTCCCGTGGAGTCTCACGTCTCAAGACTCAGGAGCTTCGGTTCTGAGAACTCTGGGGTCGACCCTCGTAAAGCAGAAACTTACCCTCGTGCGATGTCATGAAGTCGCTGCTCTGCCTTTGATATTGCTGTATAAACAAATGGTTAAGAAGAAAATGAAGTTAGTTAGAGTGTCTTTCTTAATTGTGTTGCTGTCTCTGACGTATCGTCTCTACGAAGTACTCTATTTTTGTGGTTATGTGTGAGCCTGAGCTGTCTCGAGTTCTTTTTCCTGTATGTTTGTTGGTGTTTGTATTTCTACCTGTATGGGTGTGTGTGTGTGTGTGTGTGTGTGTTTCCTTTGCATGTATGTTTTTGGAGTCATTCTGTATCGTGTGTATCTGTGTGTCTGTGTATGTGTGCGTGTGTGTTTGCATGACTGGCGGGTGCACACATGTTCACTGTGCATGTCTGCAGATTTTCGTGTTAGGGAAGTTGTGTTTACTCTCGTGTGTACATTACCGTTCGTTTCATCGTATCTAACCTCGACCTGGATTATTATCCTCTGATATGTATATAATTTGACCTTACACGCAATCCAGTGGGACTGACTTTACGTACGCTCAAGTCCCGTGTGTGACCTGAAAGCGTGACACCTCCGCCTTAGTGTTTTTGACGGTGGTAAAAAGCTGACGATCGTTTTCAAGTCACACGCTCTTAAAAGGTCGTTCGGTCTGGTTTGAATGTCAGTTTACTTAGCCTTTACTTGTTATACCCTGTGACTGCGTTCTTGAACATTTGGCCAAGTACGACGCAGGGAAGTTCATTGTCAGATGCAATTACGATATTTTGACCTCATTGTGCGCGTAGCTTTTCTCCTGTGGCAAACTATTTGTTGGTTCCGGTTTTGTTTTTTCCTTATGGTTGACAGCACCGTGTGTATATATATATATATATATATATATATATATATATATATATATATATATATATATATATATGTATATATATATATATATATATATATATATATATATATATATATATATATATATATATATATATATATATTTTTTTTTTTTTTTTTTCTTTTTTCTTTCATACTATTCGCCATTTCCCGCATTAGCGAGGTAGCGTTAAGAACAGAGGACTGGACCTTTGAGGGAATATCCTCACCTGGCCCCCTTCTCTGTTCCTTCTTTTGAGAGAGAGAAAAAAAAAAGGAGGATTTCCAGCCCCCCGCTCCCTCCCCTTTTAGTCGCCTTCTACGACACGCAGGGAATACGTGGGAAGTATTCTTTCTCCCCTATCCCCAGGGATATATATATATATATATATATATATATATATATATATATATATATATATATATATATATATATATATATATTATCTCGGAAAGCAAAAATGGGTATGTTTGTAGGAATAGTGGTTCCAACAATGTTCTATGGTTGCGAGGCGTCGGCTATGGATAGAGTTGTGCGCAGGAGGGTGGATGTGCTGGAAATGAGATGTTTGAGGACAATATGTGGTGTGAGGTGGTTTGATCGAGTAAGTAATGTAAGGGTAAGAGAGATGTGTGGAAATAAAAAGAGTGTGGTTGAGAGAGCAGAAGAGGGTGTTTTGAAATGGTTTGGTCACATGGAGAGAATGAGTGAGGAAAGATTGACCAAGAGGATATATGTGTCGGAGGTGGAGGGAACGAGGAGAAGAGGGAGACCAAATTGGAGGTGGAAAGATGGAGTGAAAAAGATTTTGTGTGATCGGGGCCTGAACATGCAGGAGGGTGAAAGGAGGGCAAGAAATAGAGTGAATTGGAGTCATGTGGTATACAGGGGTTGACGTGCTGTCAGTGGATTGAAGCAAGGCATGTGAAGCGTCTGGGGTAAACCATGGAAAGCTGTGTAGGTATGTATATTTGCGTGTGTGGACGTGTGTATGTACATGTGTATGGGGGGGGGGGGGTTGGGCCATTTCTTTCGTCTGTTTCCTTGCGCTACCTCGCAAACGCGGGAGACAGCGACAAAGTATAAAAAAAAAAAAAAAAAAAAAAAAAAAAAATATATATATATATATATATATATATATATATATATATATATATATATATATATATATATATATATATTCCCATGAGTCCACGGGAAAAATGAAACACGATTAATTCCCAAGTGCACTTTCGTGTAATAATCACATCATCAGAGGAGATACAAGAAAGAAATATAAGTCAGCTGATATACAACGAAGAGACGTAGCTAGGACGCCATTTGGTAAACACGTGATTGTCCAAGACAGACAGCGAGCGTATCATAAACTTATTATGTGGACAAGAAGGGGAATTGTTTACAAATTTTATCAACAATAAAGCTTTCCAATTTGTATAGACTTTCACTAATATCAAGGTTACAATTATTTGTGTATTTGATGATAGAATCGTCTGTGATATTTCTCTTGGTACTGGAGTTAGAGTTAATAACTGAGATGGCATTACTCCAGTCAGTACAATGATCATAGTTTTTAACGTGATTAAACAAGGCATTTGATTCTTGTCCTCTTCTTATACAAATTTATGTTGCTTAAGTCTGACAGAAAGATCCTTACCAGTCTGCCCAATATATATATATATATATATATATATATATATATATATATATATATATATATATATATATATATATATATATAATTCATCCTGCTAGGGCAGAAAGTTTATATTTATTTTGTTCTAGAAAAAAAATGAAATCTACAGTCGGAGATTAGATCAAGCAAATGCTAAAAACCAGTTTCAGAGCAGCAGCGGTAACGTGTTTTAATGATCCCCAGCTGCTGATACAGCTGTCGTAAGCAGATGATTTAATTATACCGTGGAACTAATCCCAGACTTAACAGATGATATTGCATGTCATATTCCCCGGCTCGTTACCTGGCTGTGATCCTGTCCTGTCTCGCGATAAGGAGGGGGGGTTACCTGTGTTCATTAGTCTTATTGCCCCGTAAACGTTCTTGGACGCGTCAGTTGAAGCTGAAGCGATGTTTTACACCTTGGTCGTATTCGGGTGATGGTATTGGGTGAAGGTTTACATCTGTGGCGTTGTTGGCATATTGGAATATCATTTGTCGCACCAGATGTCGTCTGTGACGTTAGCGACTATATTTGCTGTTCTTTTGAGTACGACGGAGTGATCCTTTGAGCGCGACGGTACGGTCCTGGAGCACAACCGTGCGGTCGCTGAGTACGACGGTACGGTCTTTGAGCAGACGGCGCGACCATTGAGCGGGCGTTACGACTCTTGAGCATGACGTTGTAAACCCTGAGCAGAAGTTACGACCCTTATACGCGAAGGTGCGACCCTTGTGTACGACTGTGCGACCCTTGAGCACGACGTTACAACCCTTGAACCCGACGTTACGATCCTAGAGCTCGACTTTTGCGACCTCTGGTCATGATGACGTGGACCTTTCGCCTGACCCACAAGGATAGTAAGGTCAGAGTTCATGCCAACCATACCCAAGGATTCTACGGCTGTGGTCAAGGGTCGTGCGGTCGTGGTCAGGGTGAGGTTAATACTTCCGATGTGCCTTTGTTAACATCAAGCGGGACAGAGGAGTGAGTGGTGGCCAAATGAGGGCTAGAGTGAATACCTTCATCGCTGTACTGATGGTTGACATGATCAGAACCCCACACCATTAGCCCCTTGAGCACGACGGTGTGTGATGTTGCGGGACCACGCAACAGCCTTTTCGTCGTACGGCAACCTCGTCCTAGCCACCTCGTCGTAAATGGCCACCTCATCTTAGCCCTGTCATCGTAAATGGCAACCTTATCTTAATCCTGCCATCGTAAACGTCTACCTTGTCTTAGCCCTGTCATCATATATGGCAACCTTATAACCCTGTCAACTTAAAATGGCAACCTCTTTTAAGCCCAGTAATATTCAGTGTAGCCTCTCCTTTTACACCTATACGAGGATGTTACGTCTTTGCTTAATATCTCTCAGTATAACAGCGTCTACCCTCCGAGGGAGCGATGTTAAAGCTCGTAACTCGTCTTTGATTTTTTTTCTTTCATTTATATTAACCTTTCTTTGACCATGGCTGCTTTCCCTGCTGAAATTTCATATGAACTCATGGCTGTTCTCCTTACTCAAATTTCATTTTCACTTAAACTCATGGCTGCTCTTCTTACTGAAATTTCATATGAACTCTTTATACATCTGTTTCATTGTGGGCTTGAGTATCTTACGTTGACAGAGGTACCGTCGACTCGAAGCACTGTGACGTGTATGGAGTTAACAGTTTTGATTGAGTTTTTTTCCCCCCTCTACTGAAGGTTCCTCCTATCTCTGGCTGACGAACACGTGACCCATTCACTCACGTTCACTTACGCATACGTACTGCTGGAGGTGTAGGTTCAGGAGTGGTGTGGTTAACATGAGGGGCAACGCCGCACCCTTAACCCTTAGAGCACGACTTTACGACCCTTGGTCATTATAATGGCCTGGCCTTTGACGAGACCTCTCAACCAGGCCTTCTCACCCCGAGGTCGTTACGTTTGTACACAAGGGGAAATTAACCAGTAGTTGACACCCTGCTGGACGGATGAACGAGACATCGAAACACACACTGGATCGTTACTCTGTGTAAACAAACATCCTTGTGTGTAAACAAACGTCCTAGCATTGTATAACTTGTGTTGTTGTGTTGTGAAGTTGTACAGTTTTCGTGGTGTTTCATCGGCATGAAGAAGTGTGTTTTATTACCTGCGTTACACAAACGGTTATTATTGTTACTATTAATTTTATTATTATTATTATTATTATTATTATTATTATTATTACTACTATTATTATTATTATTAGTTTTATTATTGATATTTTTATTATTATTATTATTATTATTATTATTATTATTATTATTGTTATTATTGTTGTTATTATTGTTATTATTATTATTATTATTATTATTATTATTATTATTATTATTATTATCGTTGTTATTATCATTATTATCATTATTGCTGCACTTCTCGCTTGAGGAGCTCAAAGCTCCCTGAGTGTTTGGTGGAGCACAGCCCACACACTGCGGGTCTCAGTGGCCACAACTGGTAAACAACAGAGGGAAATCTTATCCTTACAAAATACAACTCCCCACAAAACCACTGTGTAAAACGCTGTGTAAAAGAAAAGATAATAAAAGACCTTGGGTCGTAGGAAAGTGAACCGCATCCATAGGATTGTGGAATTTTGTTTTTGTTTTTTATCATTTTTGATAGACTTGTTTTTTGGTTTCATGTTTTGCAACGTTTAAGATTTCACATGTTGTTTGGTGGCCTGTTGACTGAGCATGTTGTTGACGACGTGCGGTGTTGTTAGAGGGAGAGTTGATGGTTTGCTGGGAGAGGGAAGGGCTTGTTTCTTTTTGTGTATGAGTGCGTGTGTGTGTGTGTGTGCGTGGGTTTGTCTTTGAACGGGTCGTTTTTATGAGTTTGTGTGAGTGTGTGTGCGTGGGGGTGTTTGTTCTATGAACGGGTCTTTTTGTGTGTTTGTGTGAGTGAGTGTGCGTGGGTTTGTCTATGAACGGTCCCTTCTGTGTGTTTTTGTAAGTGTGTTTGCTCGTGTGGGTGTTTGTCTATGAACGGGTCTTTGAGAGGGAGGATTTGCGTATGTGTGTGATTATCTTCGTAAATGAGGATGTGTTTGTTCGTGTCTGTGTATCTGTTACTATGTCTTTGTAAATGGTGATGTGTGTGTTTGTGTCTGTCTGTCTGTCTGTCTATGAATGTGTCGATGAGTGAGGACGTATATGTCTTGTCTGTTAGCCCGTCCATGAATGACCTTTTAAGTGAGTGTGTGTGTGTGTGTGTGTGTGTGTGTGTCTGTGTGTGTGTGTGTCTGTGTGTGTGTGTCTGTGTGTCTGTCTCTTCGTAACTGTTTCTTTTTAAATGAGGATGTGCGTATGTCGGCCTCTCTGCCCTTAAATGTTCCCTTTGAGAATGGGGATGGGTATGTGTCTGTCCGTCTCTCAGTCTTTGATTGTTGTCTTTGAGAATGGGTGTGTGTGTGTGTGTGTGTGTGAGTGTGTGTGTGTGTGTGTGTGTGTGTGTGTGTGTGTGTGTGTGCCCTTGAATGTTATCTTTGTGAGGATGTGTGAAGAGGAAATAGCAAGAATTGTTTTCACAAGTCTCACGAGGGAGGGAGGGAGGAACTCGGGTTTCAACCTTCTTGTCACAAAGTCTCCCAAACACGTGAGTGAGATGCTTCGTTTTGGTTACATATCCTCCCGCTTGGAGTCACTGCATTTATGAGGGCATTCCTTTCTCGTTGCTCCTAATTCAATTAAGAGGCTCAGCAGGAGGTCGTAAGTAGGAGTTCTGCTGTGCGTTACGACCGTAGCGAGTGAGGTGTTATATTAAAAGCTGGGTTCCTTTCAGGCCGAACTGCTTCGTCTTGAGGTTTACAGTCACGTAGAGACTTTGTTTTATTTATAACTTGGCTTGAGTGCTTAGTATTATGGAAGTTAAGTTCTTTACAAGCTAAGCTGGTACATATTCAGAGATTTACAGTCATGTAAATACTTTTTTTCCACTTGATGTAATTAAATCTTAGTTCTTTACAAGATGAGCTGCTAAACTTTCAGCGGATTACCGCCATGTCAAAAACCACTTGTTTAAACTTAATGCATTAGTTGTGAATAAGTTTTTAAACTTAAAACATTAGTTGTGAATAAGTTTTTAAATTTGATACATTAGTTGTGAATAAGTTTTTAAACTTAATACATTAGTTGTGAATAAGTTTTTAAACTTAATACATTAGTTGTGAATAAGTTTTAAACTTGAAACATTAGTTGTGAATAAGTTTTTAAATTTGATACATTAGTTGTGAATAAGTTTTTAAACTTAATACATTAGTTGTGAATAAGTTTTTAAACCTAATACATTAGTTGTGAATAAGTTTTAAAATTTGATACATTAGTTGTGAATAAATTTTTAAACTTAATACATTAGTTGTGAATAAGTTTTTAAACTTAATACATTAGTTGTGAATAAGTTTTTAAATTGATACATTAGTTGTGAATAAATTTTTAAACTTAATACATTAGTTGTGAATAAGTTTTTAAACTTAATACATTAGTTGTGAATAAGTTTTTAAATTTGATACATTAGATGTGAATAAATTTTTAAACTTAATACATTAGTTGTGAATAAGTTTTTAAACTTAATACATTAGTTGTGAATAAGTTTTTAAATTTGATACATTAGATGTGAATAAATTTCTAAACTTAATACATTGATTGTGAATAAGTTTGTAAACTTAATACATTAGTTGTGAATAAGTTTTTAAACTTAATACATTAGTTGTGAATAAGTTTTAAAATTTGATACATTAGTTGTGAATAAATTTTTAAACTTAACACATTAGTTGTGAATAAGTTTTTAAATTTGATACATTAATTGTGAATAAATTTTTAAACAATACAATAGTTGTGAATAAGTTTTTAAACTTAATACAATAGTTGTCAATAAATTTTTAAACTTAATACAATAGTTGTGAATAAGTTTTTAAACTTAATACATAAGTTGTGAATAAGTTTTTAAACTTAAGACATTACTTGTAAGTTTTTAAGCTTTTGTTGCTTTGAAAATCTGGCGTTTGATAATTTACGAGTAACTTGAAGGGAAAAAAATGACTCGAACTTAACTAACTGAAGCATGACGTCACTCAACAACACTTGGGATGAGTCGTCGTCCCCCGCCCCGCCCGAATGAAACTTGGATCATGAAGGACCGACCCTTGCCAAAGCTTCACCCTTCGCAGCGAGCGAACCGAAGCGACTGTTGGTAGTCGACCCCTTCACCCCGCCCTGAGAACCTGGCCCTCACGTACAAGCGAGTAGGTTTGGGAGACGCCATACAGTCTGGTGCCTCACCCAAACATAAAGATATGATACACGCCCAGAGCCACGCTCTAAATTTGGGCTGATGGTGATCTCTCCTGACCTTCAGGGACTTCAGTGGTTGGCGTAACGTGCTTGGAGGAGTTCGTCCGGCTCGTCCGATGCCCCGCGAGTACGACGGGTCGAAACCACCATCAGTAAACCACCCGACCGGGGACCTCTCTCCGTGCTCCGTTCGGTCTCTACCTCCCACCCTCTCCCTCTCTCTCGAGAGAAAGAGTACGAGGCTTCGCAGGATATTTATAAATTCTAAACAAGAAACCTCTAGTTTCATATTTAGTCCGCCAGACGGCGCCGCGCAGCAGAGGGACGTAAGTTAATTTGCATAGAGGTGAATCGGCTGGGCTTTGCGGGGAAGGGGGGCTGGGGACAGCCCTACCTGCCTAGCTGGCCTCGCCTTGTCCAGGTGCCCTCTGGTGGTTATTTGCTTTACTCGCACCACCAGGTAACTCCTCTCCCTAGTCCTGGTCAGGTCTTAGGGAAATACACATGAGCCTCTTGACCTCATCTCGGTAATGGCTGTGAATACTTTTACATTATTAGTTCATTTTCTCCTTCTTCTTCTTCTTCATATTATGATTATTATTATTATTATTATTGTTATTATTATTATTATTATTATTATTATTTTATTATTATTATTATTATTATTATTATTATTATTATTATTATTATTATTATTATCATTATTACTATTATTATTTTTATTATTATTATTATTATTATTATTATTATTATTATTATTATTTTTTTTTTTTTTTTATACTTTGTCGCTGTCTCCCGCGTTTGCGAGGTATTATTATTATTATCATTATTATTATTATCATTATTATTATTATTATTATCATTATTATTACTATTATTATTATTATCATTTATTATTATTATTATTATTATTATTATTATTATTAATCTTCGTATAATTTATTCGCGTGTCTTTATTCTCTTAAGCATTACCCCCCACCGGGAAACCCAGACATCCGTGCTGTTTCCATGATTAAAACATCAGCGATTTTAGAAGCTGTAAACGAGAATACAAATGACCCGGGCAATAGCATTTAATTGCCGGCCATTCGTCTTCGTTAGGGGCAAATGGCACGTCATTGTTTGATCTGGATGAACCTGCGTGACGTGGCTGGATTCCATCCATCATCGTAAGATGCTATGCGGGGGACGACGGTGGAAAGGATAACGCAGGCGATCCGTTCTTTAAACACCCCTCGGCTGGAGAGGTGTCACAATGCCTCCTCTTACGTCAAGATCGTGCGTTTGCATTCATTCCTAAGCGTGCGATGCTGTTGTGCGATTTCGTGCATTCTTCGTGCGTTCGGGTACGAGCCGTCATATTCAAGGACGTGATTTCGTAAATCTTTTTGGTGTGGTCTTGTTCGGGTTGTCACAGAAAACGTAAGGTTATAGACTTTTTTGTTTTTTCTTTAAATATTGATTTTTCTCTGATGTGATATTAGCAGTTACGTATATATATATATATATATATATATATATATATATATATATATATATATATATATATATATATATATGCATAAAACCACTAGAAGAATGAAACACGGTAAGTTCTCAAGTGCACTTTCGTGTAATGATCACGTCGTCAGGAAAGATACAAGAATGAGATAGAAGACGTAAAATAGTCAGTTGATACACAAGGATGAGACGTAGCTCATACGCCACTGGTAAACAAGCGTTATCGGATCAATCCGATTACGTCTTCTCACTCAGTCTTGTATCCTCCTTGACGATGTGATTATTACACGAAAGTGCACTTGGGAACTTATCGTGTTTCATTTTCCTGGTGGTTTTATGGTTATACTAGATCACGCGCACCACTGACCTCTTGTAATATATATATATATATATATATATATATATATATATATATATATATATATATATATACGAATAAAGTGCATATGAACGCGCACCTTCATAGAACATACAAACCTCCAACAGCCAGGATCGAACCCGGGACCCCTGTGTAAGAGGCAGGCATGTAACCGCTAGGCTATGGGACTGTATTATAGGAAACAACTATTCGAAATACTAAGTACTCGAATACCCTTCGTCTCACAATGGTGAGCAACGGGGTCTATACTTGGTTGTTTCCGAACAGACGCACATAGCCAGCTGATAGCGTTTTACCGAACCTAACTGTACAACGCGGAGGTATATGAATACGAATAAAGTGCATATGAACGCGCACCTTCATACAAAATAGCATGCCTTCCTCTTGCACAGGGGTCCCGGGTTCGATCCTGGCTGTTGGAGGTTTTCCCTGGGATAGGGGAGAAATAATACTTCCCACGTGTTCCCTGCGTGTCGTAGAAGGCGACTAAAAGGGGAGGGAGCGGGGGGGCTGGTAATCCTCCCCTCTCGTTTTTTTTTTTTAATTTTCCAAAAGAAGGAACAGAGAATTGGGCCAGGTGAGGGTATTCCCTCAAAGGCCCAGTCCTCTGTTCTTAACGCTACCTCGCTAATGCGGGAAGTGGCGAATAGTTTGAAAAAAAGGATATATATATATATATATATATATATATATATATATATATATATATATATATATATATATATATATATATATTTTTTTTTTTTTTTTCATATATATATATATATATATATATATATATATATATATATATATATATATGTATATATATATATATATATATATATATATATATATATACACACATGAGAGAAATATAACAGTCAGTTGACATACATCGAAGAGACGATGTATATCAACTGACTGTTATATTTCTCTCTTGTCTCCCCTGTTGATGTGATTATTACACGAAAGTGCATTTGGGAACTTATCGTGTTTCATTTTCCCCGTGAACTCATAGGAATATATATATATATATATATATATATATATATATATATATATATATATATATATATATATATATATATATGTATATATATACATGCATATTCCTATGAGTTCACGGGGAAAATGAAACACGATAAGTTCCCAAATGCACTTTCGTGTAATAATCACATCATCAGGGGAGACAAGAGAGAAATATAACAGTCAGTTGATATACATCGTCTCTTCGATGTATGTCAACTGACTGTTATATTTCTCTCATGTGTCTCCCCTGATGATGTGATTATTACACGAAAGTGCACTTGGGAACTTATCGTGTTTCATTTTCCCCGTGGACTCATAGGAATATCTTCATCACGCGCAAAATTGTGATCCTTTCCAATATATATATATATATATATATATATATATATATATATATATATATATATATATATATATATATATGAATATATATTCTGTGATTTCCTCCCAGCGAAAATTTAGCGTTTGTAGTGACAGCGAGTGAAGTTCAGCAAATTCCCTCCATAATGAGTAACTAACTAGACTTCGGCTTGATTGCGGAGCTGAAGTCGAACAGCATTGTGGCGTCCGAGGTCGCTGGCGACGCCCAGGCCAGAGATACAAATCACCAGCGACTGACAGAGAGAAATGGTCGGTCTCGCGGGGCGCGGGGCCTGGCTTCCGTGATCACGTGACCTGAGACGGGACCGTTGAAAGATGGCGCCCGTGCACCACAATGGCGGCAATCAGCGGCGATAGCCTTAATCTGATTCATGCCTAACTCCACTGCACCCCGGGCATGATCAGTCCCGTATTCACCGGAGCTGAACAAAATTGGATTTCAATTAAATGAGAATATCTTGTAGGGGTGAGGGTCAAGTCAATTGGGAGGTGAGTTTGAATGGGGAAAAACTGGAGGAAGTGAAGTGTTTTAGATATCTGGGAGTGGATCTGTCAGCGGATGGAACCATGGAAGCGGAAGTGGATCATAGGGTGGGGGAGGGGGCGAAAATTTTGGGAGCCTTGAAAAATGTGTGGAAGTCGAGAACATTATCTCGGAAAGCAAAAATGGGTATGTTTGAGGGAATAGTGGTTCCAACAATGTTGTATGGTTGCGAGGCGTGGGCTATGGATAGAGATGTGCGCAGGAGGATGGATGTGCTGGAAATGAGATGTTTGAGGACAATGTGTGGTGTGAGGTGGTTTGATCGAGTAAGTAACGTAAGGGTAAGAGAGATGTGTGGAAATAAAAAGAGCGTGGTTGAGAGAGCAGAAGAGGGTGTTTTGAAATGGTTTGGGCACCTGGAGAGAATGAGTGAGGAGAGATTGACCAAGAGGATATATGTGTCGGAGGTGGAGGGAACGAGGAGAAGAGGGAGACCAAATTGGAGGTGGAAAGATGGAGTGAAAAAGATTTTGTGTGATCGGGGCCTGAACATGCAGGAGGGTGAAAGGAGGGCAAGGAATAGAGTGAATTGGAGTCATGTGGTATACAGGGGTTGACGTGCTGTCAGTGGATTGAATCAAGGCATGTGAAGCGTCTGGGGTAAACCATGGAAAGCTGTGTAGGTATGTATATTTGCGTGTGTGGACGTGTGTATGTACATGTGTATGGGGGGGGGGTTGGGCCATTTCTTTCGTCTGTTTCCTTGCGCTACCTCGCAAACGCGGGAGACAGCGACAAAGTATAAAAAAAAAAAAAAAAAAATCTTGTTATATATATATATTGGGGTTCAGGATTTACACCAAGTTTTTTTCCATATTGTGAATCATATATATATATATATATATATATATATATATATATATATATATATATATATATATATATATATATATATATACATATATATATTTTTTTTTTGCTTTGTTGCTGTCTCCCGCGTTAGCGAGGTAGCGCAAAGAAACACGAAAGATATGGCCTAACCCACCCACATACACATGTATATACGTACACGTCCAAACACGCAAATATACATACCTATACATCTCAACGTATATATATATATATATATATATATATATATATATATATATATATATATATATATATATATATATACAAATGCTACATACGAATCCATTTGCTTTTCTAAGTATTTCTCACATACATTCTTCAAAGCAAACACCTGATCCACACATCCTCTACCACTTCTGAAACCACACTGCTCTTCCCCAATCTGATGCTCTGTACATGCCTTCACCCTCTCAATCAATACCCTCCCATATAATTTACCAGGAATACTCAACAAACTTATACCTCTGTAATCTGGAGAAGGCATATGATAGAGTTGATAGAGATGCTCTGTGGAAGGTATTAAGAATATATGGTGTGGGAGGCAAGTTGTTAGAAGCAGTGAAAAGTTTTTATCGAGGATGTAAGGCATGTGTACGTGTAGGAAGAGAGGAAAGTGATTGGTTCTCAGTGAATGTAGGTTTGCGGCAGGGGTGTGTGATGTCTCCATGGTTGTTTAATTTGTTTATGGATGGGGTTGTTAGAGAGGTGAATGCAAGAGTTTTGGAAAGAGGGGCAAGTATGAAGTCTGTTGGGGATGATAGAGCCTGGGAAGTGAGTCAGTTGTTGTTCGCTGATGATACAGCGCTGGTGGCTGATTCATGTGAGAAACTGCAGAAGCTGGTGACTGAGTTTGGTAAAGTGTGTGAAAGAAGAAAGTTAAGAGTAAATGTGAATAAGAGCAAGGTAATTAGGTACAGTAGGGTTGAGGGTCAAGTCAATTGGGAGGTAAGTTTGAATGGAGAAAAACTGGAGGAAGTAAAGTGTTTTAGATATCTGGGAGTGGATCTGGCAGCGGATGGAACCATGGAAGCGGAAGTGGATCATAGGGTGGGGGAGGGGGCGACAATTCTGGGAGCCTTGAAGAATGTGTGGAAGTCGAGAACATTATCTCGGAAAGCAAAAATGGGTATGTTTGAAGGAATAGTGGTTCCAACAATGTTGTATGGTTGCGAGGCGTGGGCTATGGATAGAGTTGTGCGCAGGAGGATGGATGTGCTGGAGATGAGATGTTTGAGGACAATGTGTGGTGTGAGGTGGTTTGATCGAGTAAGTAACGTAAGGGTAAGAGAGATGTGTGGAAATAAAAAGAGCGTGGTTGAGAGAGCAGAAGAGGGTGTTTTGAAATGGTTTGGGTACATGGAGAGAATGAGTGAGGAAAGATTGACCAAGAGGATATATGTGTCGGAGGTGGAGGGAACGAGGAGAAGTGGGAGACCAAATTGGCGGTGGAAAGATGGAGTGAAAAAGATTTTGTGTGATCGGGGCCTGAACATGCAGGAGGGTGAAAGGAGGGCAAGGAATAGAGTGAATTGGATCGATGTGGTATACCGGGGTTGACGTGCTGTCAGTGGATTGAATCAGGGCATGTGAAGCGTCTGGGGTAAAACATGGAAAGGTGTGTAGGTATGTATATTTGCGTGTGTGGACGTATGTATATACATGTGTATGGGGGTGGGTTGGGCCATTTCTTTCGTCTGTTTCCTTGCGCTACCTCGCAAACGCGGGAGACAGCGACAAAGCAAAAAAGAAAAAAAAAATATATACACACACAGACATATACATATATACACATGTACATAATTCATACTGTCTGCCTTTATTAATTCCCATCGCCACCTCGCCACACATGAAATAACAACCCCTCCCCCTCATGTGCGCGAGGAAGCGCTAGGAAAAGACAACAAAGGCCACATTCGTTCACACTCAGTCTCTAGCTGTCATGTAATAATGCACCGAAACCACAGCTCCCTTTCCACATCCAGGCCCCACAAAACTTTCCATGGTTTACCCCAGACGCTTCACATGCCCTGGTTCAGTCCATTGATAGCGCGTCGACCCCGGTATACCACATCGTTCCAATTCACTCTATTTCTTGCACGCCTTTCACCCTCCCTCATGTTCAGGCCCCGATCACTCAAAAACTTTTTCACCACATCTTTCCACCTCCAATTTGGTCTCCCACTTCTCTTTTTCCCTCCACAAACATCCTCTTTGTCAATCTTTCCTCACTCATTCTTTCCATGTGACCAAACCATTTCAAAACACCCTCCTCTGCTCTCTCAGCCACACTCTTTTTATTACCAGATATCTCTCTTACCCTTTCATGACTTACTCGATCAAACCACCTCACACCACATATTGTCCTCAAACATCTCATTTCCAGCACATCCACCCTCCTCCGCACAACTCTATCTATAACCCACGCCTCGCAACCATATAATATTTTGGAACCTTTATTCCTTCAAACATACCCATTTTTGCTTTCCAAGATAACGTTCTCGACTTCCACACATTTTTCAATGCTCCCAGAACTTTTGCCCCCTCCCCCACCCTATGATTCACTTCTGCTTTCATGGTTCCATCCGCTGCCAAATCCGCTCTCAGATGTCTAAAACACTTCTCTTCCTCAGTTTTTCTCCATTCAAACTTACTTCCCAGTTGACTTGTCCCTCAACCCTACTGTACCTAATGACCTTGCTCTTATTCACATTTACTCTCGGCTTTCTACTTTCACACACTTTACCAAACTCAGTCACCAGCTTCTGCAGTTTCTCACCCGAATCAGCCACCAGGGCTGTATCATCAGCGAGCAACAACTGACACACTTCCCAAGCTCTCTCATCCACAAAGACTGCATAATTGCCCCTCTTTCCAAAAACTCTTGCATTCACCTCCCTAACAACCCCATCCATAAACAAATTAAACAACCATGGAGACATCACGCACTCCTGCCGCAAACCAACATTCATTGAGAACCAGTCACTTTCCTCTCTTCCTACGCGTACACATGCCATACATCCTCGATAGAAACTTTTCACTGCTTCTAACTACTTGCCTCCCACACCATATATTCTTGATACCTTCCATAGAGCATCTCAATCAGCTCTATCATATGCCTTCTCCAGATCCATGAATGCTACATGCAAATCCATTTGCTTTTCTAAGTATTTCTCACATACATTCTTCAAAGCAAACACCTGATCCACACATCCTCTACCACTTCTGAAACCACACTGTTCTTCCCCAATCTGATGCTCTGCACATGCTTCACCCTGTCAATCAATACCCACCCATATAATTTCCCAGGAAAACTCAGCAAACTTATACCTCTGTAATTTGAGCACTCACTCTTATCCCCTTTGCCTTTGTACAGTGGCACTATGCAAGCATTCTGCCACTCCTCAGGCACCTCAACATGAGTCATACATACATTAAATAACCTTACCAAACAGTTAACAATACAGTCACCCCCTTTTTTAATAAATTCCACTGCTATACCATCCAAACCCGCTGCCTTGCCGGCTTTCATCTTCCGCAGACCCATTTCCTGCGTTAGCGAGTTAGCGGTAAGAACAGAGGACTGAACCTTAGAGGGAATATCCTCACTTGGCCCCCTTTTCTGTTCCTTTTTTTTTGGAAAAATTAAAACGGGAGCGGAGGCTTTCCAGCCCCCCGCTCCCTCCCCTATTAGTCGCCTTCTACGACTCGCAGGGAATACGTCCCCTATCCCCAGGGATGGTATATATATATATATATATATATATATATATATATATATATATATATATATATATATATGGGAGCGGGGGGCTGGAAATCCTCCCCTCTCGTTTTTTTTTCATTTTCCAAAAGAAGGAACAGAGAAGGGGGTCAGGTGAGGATATTCCCTCGAAGGCCCAGTCCTCTGTTCATAACGCTACCTTGCTAACACGGGAAATGGCGAATAGTTGAAAGAAAGAAGAAATATATATATATATATATATATATATATATATATATATATATATATATATATATATATATATATATATATATATGTGTGTGTGTGTGTGGAACAGAGAAGGGGGCCAGGTGAGGATATTCCCTCGAAGGCCCAGTCCTCTGTTCATAACGCTACCTTGCTAACACGGGAAATGGCGAATAGTTGAAAGAAAGAAGATATATATATATATATATATATATGTATATATATATATATATATATATATATATATATATATATATATATATATATATATATATATATATAATGTGTGTGTGTGTGTGTGTGTTAATGGGATGGCCTCGATTAGGGCCTCGGTTGCCCGTGCCGTCTCAGCTCACAAAAAATTAAAGGAAAAAAGTTCCGTTTGTGGAAGAGATATCGCAACACTGGTGCACTTGGGAAGAATGTGCAGCTCTGATGAGGCTTTGTCCTTTCCGTGTTGATGATGTAACACCACCGGTAATACATCCGGGTCCTCATCGGCCTGGTAACACAGCCAGGTATCACAACAAACTGCTTATACAGTCACGCCTACATCACCGTGGTAGCACTGTGGCCCACAACAGATGAGTAACTTATCTAAGGTTTGCAGCTTACTGGTAACACATTGTTTGCTGTAGACTGGTAACACATTGTCTTCTGTAGACTGGTAACACATTTTTTGCAGGAGTCTGTTAACAGGTCTGCAGTAGATTGGTAACACATTGTCTTCTGTAGACTGGTAACATTGTTTGCAGTAGTCTGGTAACATTGTTTGCTGTAGACTGGTAACGCTGGTCTGCAGTAGACTGGTAGTACATTGTTTGCTCTAGACTGGTAACACAGGTCTGCAGTAGACTGGTAACTTGACTCCTGTAAGAGACTATGGACGTAGCACAGTTCGGGAAGAGTTTGGTAACACGCCGAAGTCAAGGGGTTGACGTTCTGGTAACACATCTAACTCTGGTGACACAGTCAAGCTAGCGCAAGTCTGATTACACAAGTCACGTTTGCTCCAGACTAGCAACGCACTTCTTAACCGACCGCTAACGCCCTCAGGTTTGACATGTCTGTGTGACGCATTTCGATGCGTATCAGCTTTTGTTTAACTTTTACCAGCACTAGTGCTTGGTGGATTTGCTCTTAAGTAGCTACCCCAGCTTGACTCCCGTTGATATACGGCTGAACAATGAAAACGGTAGGTAATAAGCACATGTTTTTTTTTCATTAAACTGCCATGGAAACTTCGACATGCAGGGATTATACGTGATGCTGAGTCTCATTCTATTGTAAATGAGGATATAAAAAGAGCATCGAGGAAACCAGGCTAAGAGAGGAGATACAATCGTGGATACAAAACACTTAATGATTTTCCTGCGATCATAGATTCGAAATTGGTTTTTGTAGCCATTGTATAGATCAGTGTTGTGGACGGTTGTGTGTAGTTTACAGCGAGGTAGTAGGATCATAGGTACCTTTAGTTTCAGATACAGAGGGAAGGTGAAGATAGACAGGGTGTAGTTCAATGACAGACGTGGAAAAGCGGAAGAATTTAATGTTGTCGTGTGGTGGAAATATAGGCGGTACTGCAGCTAGCCAGCATTTAAATGCTATACAAGAGAACAAGGAATGAGTATAGCAGAATAAGAAAGGAGGAAGAGAATCTCTTAAATAGACTATTGTGGACAAGGCAAGAGATAATCCAGATCTTTTCCACAAAGATTTGTCCATCGTGGAAGAGAGAAGATTATGGGGTGACGTGATCACAAGCTTTTTAGTTCCTCAACCCGTTCTCTCACGTCAACAGTGTACAGGTCTTCGAGAGACGCAAAGATAGGACCCAACCAGAGGACATAACATGATATTAAGCAATAAAACTGTCAGAGAAGATGTAAAGAAGTAGCCGGACGAACGTCATAAAGTGTGTGATGAGCGCAATGTGAATGTGGACAACAGAAGGGAAGTGTAGAAAAAGTTGTGTGATGGTAGAGAGTGTATCAAGAGATGCAGGCCTCCCCTCTCCCTGTGCAGGAGAAATAGGCAAGTTACGTGCGACGCTAGGCTCTGGCTGGGAGCGTGGGTGGGTGTGATCGTAGATCTGGGCGAGTGTCGCAGGCGTCTTGGGGGTGGGTTATATTATTGACTGTAGGCTGCTGATGTCTTTGATGTGGTTGGTGATCATGGGCGTTCATGGGTTATCTCGAATGATAGCGGGTTTCTCTCCGGCCTGGTTGGTTAAGTATGTGGTCATGGGTAAGGCTGGTGATCGCTGGCGTGGGAGGTGATCTTGAGAGGGAGTGGTGACCTGGGCAGCTCCTAGTGGCTGTGGGCGCGGATGGACTGGTGATTGAGGACGGTGGGCGGTGAACTTGGGCTTAAGGTGTGAACGTGGCCGTGGCTATGAACGTTCTGAACATGGCCACAACTCTGAACGTTCTAAACGTGGCCCTACCTCTAAACATATGAACGTGGCCCAACCTCTGAACATTATGAACGTGGCCTTAGCTCTGAACATGTTAACGTGGCCGTAGCTTTGAACTTATGAACGTGGCCTAACCTCCAAACATATAAACGTAGCCATACCTCTGAACTTTATGAACATGGCCGTACCACTAATCATTATGAAAGTGGCCATAGCTCTGAACATATGAACGTGGCCCAACCTCTGAACGTTATGAACGTGTCTCAACCTCTGAACGTTATGAACGTGGCCGTACCACTGAACATTATGAAAGTGGCCATAGCTCTGAACATATGAACGTGGCCTTATCTCTGAACATGTATGAACGTGATTATAGTCGTAGCTATGAACTTTGATGTGGATTTTTGATAAAAGTTTCTTCCATGACCGATGAGCGTCGACGTGCGAGGCAGACTTTAGTGTGGGTATAGAACCACCCGGGGTGTGTGTGTGTGTGTGTGTGTGTGTGTGTGTGTAGTCTATGGGAAGTGGACTTGTGAGCACCTTCAGCCACCAGGGCGTCGTGCTCCTCGCTGACCCAGATGCAACATGCTCACGGCCCACACTAGGGTGTCAGCGCTCATTACCCTGACACGCTCAGCAATTGCCCCACGATGACGACTTGGCGAATGACCTCATGCCATACGCTTGGCTCGTACAGAACCTCACTGCAATTGCTCACCCCCCCCCTCACCTCTCTCTCTCTCTCTCTCTCTCTCTCTCTCTCTCTCTCTCTCTCTCTCTCTCACGAGCCCCCGTGGTGTAGTGGTTAAGCAGTACTTGCCATGAGACAGCACGGGCACGCATGGGTTCGAATCCTGGGCGAGGCACTCGGCCTACGCCCAGCTTAGGTGGTCATCGTCTCTCGGGGCTGGTTGAGAAGTGTGTGTGTGTGTGTGTGTGTGTGTGTGTGTGTGTGTGTGTGTGTACACATTGGAATAAAGCCATGTGACACATAAACAAGTTTAGAAACGGGGCAACACGCGTGCAAAACTCTCTCCCCGTAACATGCAGTTAGTAATAACAGAGTGTAATATCACAATTAGTAATAATAGAGTGCAATATCATAGAGTGGAAGAAATAGAGACAGTAAAAAGGTAATCTCATAGAGTGGAACATATATAGAGGCTATGACGTGAGGTTAAACAAGACACGTAGTAGAGTGGATGAAAGAAGTAATTTGATTGTATGATAGTGAAGGATGAATGGGATTTATAGAGCTATAAGACAGAGAATGTGGAGGGCTTGGAGAAGTTTAGAAAGTTGTATGATAGTAGAGAGAGTTCATGAGATAGGGGGAGGCTCTCCTCTACGAGTGCACAACTCCCTCCCTCCCTCCGTACAGTGCAGGGTGGGTAAGGACAGTCGTTGGACATCATCCACATATATGGAAACAACGGTTCGTTTTCGTTACCGTGATCCTTTTTTCGTGACCACAGGGCTGCGTTAGAGAGAGAGAGAGAGAGAGAGAGAGAGAGAGAGAGAGAGAGAGAGAGAGAGAGAGAGAGAGAGAGCGAGCCACGCTCCCGCCCCTCTCACGTCTAGCTTGGATGCATATTAACCTCCCTGGTAGAATGAGCAGCGGTGCTGTTCATTATATGGTATGGGTTAATTGTCATTAAGAAGATTACTCCGCGGAATTATTACCCGCACCTCCTAAGATTACCTTACGAAGTATTATTGGACACCAAAGATTAGCTCACGAAGTGTTGTTGACCTCCCAGAATTACTTTACGAAACGCTTTTGACCTCCCAAGATTTCCTTACGATGTATTGTTGACCGAGGATTTTCTTGCGAAGCATTATTGACTTCCCTAGATTACCATACGTTTACCTTACAAAGCTATGTTGACCTAGGATTGCCTTACAAAAACCTTAATAGTTACCCAAAGTTACATTACGAAGTATTTTTGACCTCCCAAGATTACGAAGAATAACTGACCTTCCAAGATTAACTTGCGAAGCATTATTAACCTACCATTATTACCTTGCGAGGAATTGTTGACTTCCCAGGATTATCTTATGAAGTATTATTGACCTCTTTCTATTACCTAACGAAGCATTATTGACCTCCCAAGATTACGAAGCACGTCCACACAGTATTGTCGCTTGCGTCACCTCCATCCACGACCACAGCAGCGCGCGAGCCACTCCCGCCATAACGGCCCCAGGTACGCCCACGGCAACGAGCAAGCCACGCCTATAATTACATGCGAGCCACGCCCACAGGATCACCTCACCCAGCCGTACAGAAACATCGTCAGCCACTCCCACGGTAAAGGACGCCAGCCTCTCCCAGGGAAACACCCTGGGCCCAGCCCATAGTAATGGCTCAGGTCACTTTCACCAAAATGCCATCTCGTCTACGCCCAGCATAACACTCAGCGCTCACGCCCACACCAACACGCCCGCTGCCTACAGAGGTGTACCCTTATTTGCCAGAAGATATATGACAGCCACCTTACCTCACCTCGTTTTCATTTGGGGGGACTTTTTTTTTTCTTCTTCTTCTTCTTTTCCTTACCCGTGGAGCCAGCTGGTCCTACGGCCAGTCTTCTGAGGCGAGAACTTGATATATGAGGCTGTTAGCTGCAGCGCCAGTGCATCGCTACGCGAGAAGAGGTCGACCCATTGTGTTGTAACAGTCGTAATTCATTTTGACATTACCGAGGGCCGTCTTTGCTCTGGGTAGTCCTGGGTAGTCCCCAGTGCTGCTTATAGTCACTGTGGAAGACAAGAAAGACTACGTCACCAGGGACACGTAACAAATTAATTGATAATGGTCTTAATTATCTCGATTTAACCCCCCCTTAGATCAGTGTTGCTTTGGTGAGGTGTCTAGGCAATCTAGAGTTTCTCCCCGGTAGATCATTGTTGCTTTTGTGGAAATGAAATAAAAAGAGATGTGCCAGAATGCAACGCGATTCCCACCATACTCGTCTGTGACTGCGTCCGCGTCCTCCGAAGCCATTTTACCCGATAACGGGAGGAATGGCAGTACGCGCGTCTTGTTATGAGCTAGGCCCGGTGGGGCAGTATGATCGACACGGCGGCGTTAATCCGAGAAGTCTTGTGCGTATAAGTGAGGGAGGAAGTTTGAATCGACGCCCTCTTACGTCCAGACACATTTACGGGCTTTGTGAAGATACCACGGAAAAAAAAAAATGTATTTCAAGAGTTGATCTAAGACTTGCCACATGAGAATTATATATATATTTTTTTCAGCCTTTATATTCGTAGACCTTTGACTTTTTCCCTTTATCCTCCACCCTGACCCGGTGACCTGACATGCGTCACTGGGTGGGTGGTTTGACCCCGGATGGACGTGCTCAATTTAGACCAATTCAACAGCGTTTCATTCCAGTTAGATGAAGTAAGATTCTTAGCCGTACTGAAGATCTGGATCTGGTGAACTGTTCTAAATCATTAAGTGTTAATGTAAGTTAATATAAGGTGACAAGGGAGATTATAACTTCGTGCTCGCTCAGGTTATAGAATTGCGTTACTAAAAGAGGTCGTTCTTTTTTTTTTTCTTCGTTTTTCAGTAACGTTTTGTTAATGTTCACTTAAAATGGTTCTTAAGAATAAGTACATAAAACTTTGGACGGCATTTTTTTTTTTTCACGTTTAAGAAATTCTTATGAATACATACATGAAAATTACGATGGCAGTTTTCCTTACACGTGTAGATGATTCTTAAAAAGATATTGACATGAATATTAGGGCAACAGTTTTCGTTACACGTGTAACACAGATGTGAAAGTAACATGTTAATCTACCACATGGCAAATCAGCCATACGAAAATTTTTATTCTCGCGATTTATATATTTTAGCTTGAAGCCCACGTAGTTAATATTAAGGGGCACCTCGTACAGTGGCAGTCAGGGGATAATGATGAAAAAAATGACAGGATGTCGTCGTGTTAGACACATGGTTTTATTTAAAAGTTATAAAGACATTGAGAGGATGATATGATATAGGATTATATACTTAAGGAAGGAGAGGTTCAGAGGATGATGTGATATAGGATTTTATACTTGGAGGAAGGAGAGGTTTGGGAAGTATAGAGGATGATGTGATATATGATTATATACTTGGAGGAAGGAGAGGTTTGGGAAGTATAGAGGATGATGTGATATAGGATTATATACTTGGAGGAAGGAGAGGTTTGGGAAGTATAGAGGATGATGTGATATATGATTATATACTTGGAGGAAGGAGAGGTTTGGGAAGTATAGAGGATGATGTGATATAGGATTATATACTTGGAGGAAGGAGAGGTTTGGGAGGTATAGAGGATGATGTGATATAGGATTATATACTTGGAGGAAGGAGAGGTTTGGGAGGTATAGAGGATGATGTGATATAGGATTATATACTTGGAGGAAGGAAAGATTTGGGAGGGATTCCTGTCTAGGACAAATAAATGGATTAAAACTTGTTTCCATGTGACACCCCGAAAGTTACGTATGGTGATTTTTGTACATTTGTATAATTGGGATTTTGTTGACGACACACACACACACACACACACAACACTGGTTTCATATGTTTTAGTTCCTCTTTTTCATCCGGATTTTTTATCCTAAGATTTCCACTTTGTTTCCAAAGCGTTCGTAATTTTCGGTGAAACCTAAAAGATACAGAAATGTATATGCACATTAGAGAGCAACTGTTTTAATCTTAGAATTTAAAATGGATTTTTTTTAATTTGTGTGTGTGTGTGTGTGTGTGAGTGTGTGTCAAGAAATACAGATACGAATGTTGCTGAAAAATACTCACATGTAGAGGAGAGAAATAAAGATGTGAATAATGTAGAAAATTCCTAGGTATATTGTCGACGTACGTAGACATGAATAATGTTACAAAATACTTTTAACGTATTGTCAAGACGTACAGATACGGACGATGTTCTAAAAATCTGAAATGGTTCAATGTAAAAAAGACTCCTTCTTCTTGCTCCTCCGAATGTTGCTACAGCATCTATTTATTATGTTGGAGGAGGAGACAGAGCAACTTGATTTTACCCTCACGCCTTCAGTGTGTGTGAAAGGGGCACGTCCAATTTCTTTTACAAGACAGAAAGTATTGGATAAACGGAGGTGGTCGTTATGTACCTGTGAGGCCAACAAACAAGAGAAGGCAATCAGCGTGATTGCCTCGTTAGGTAGACTTTATTGTGATTTATTTATTTTTTTCCCCTCTCTCTCTCCGAGCAATCCATCTTGCATTTGCCACAAACGATTCCTATTATAATTTGTGTATATATATATATTTATCCGCTGAGCGATGCGCACCCCATCACCTCCAGTGAGTTCGGGGGCATTACTCTCTCTCTCTCTCTCTCTCTCTCTCTCTCTCTCTCTCTCTCTCTCTCTCTCTCTCTCTCGACTCGCTACGTTTCTTATACTAGACCAGTTTCATTTACTATCGCAAGCAGAATGGATTGATTAAGATATATCTTAAAAACCGTTTTTCGTATCGTATCTGAACATGGTTTTAGGTTGAATGATAACTTAGTACACTGAGTGTTCAACGCATGATTCAGCACTGATGTTAGTGAGGCATTTGCATGTGACTTCGCTCGTGTTAGGTGACAGTGTGAATGAATTCCAGTTGATGTATAAATCATATTAATTTATTTTTTTTATGTATAGTACTTTAGGCAGAGACGACCTAACAGGGCCTGTAGTGCGTCATAAGCTGGACATGTTTGCAAATTAGCCTCCGTGTCATGGGCGACCATTAATAATGCCTCTGGCTCAACCTGCCTCTCGCTGCATTAGGGTGGTGGGAGTCTCATAGCGCGGGACGTCGAGGACAACTACCACTCGAACTGAGTCTAATATTATGCTAATGATGTTGAGGTACTCCGGCTTATATTTGAACTTGCAGGAACTTTGAGGCGAGGCTCGATCACTCCCGTGGATGTTATTTTATGACTTTAATGCAGACGGGAAGCTGTGTATTTATAAGTCATGCCAGTAATGACTACCAGTGAAATATATGTAAACTATATCTACATGCATACGTGTATATATATTTTTTTCATACTATTCGCCATTTATATATATATATATATATATATATATATATATATATATATATATATACACGGAAGTATAGTGTATATGAACGCGCACTTTTAATAGAACGCATGATACCCTCCAACAGCGAGGATTCGAACCCCGCGCCATTAGCGTGATTGCTGGGAACGCTAACCACTGGGCTATGCTCATGGACGTGAGACGAAGTGTATTCGATTACTAGTAATCGAATAGTCATTTCGCTATTAGGGACGAGCATAGCCGAGTGGTTAGTGTTCCCAGCAATCACGCAAATGGTGCAGGGTTCGAAACCTTGCTGTTGGAGGGCATTATGTGATGTAATGTGGTAAACCATGGAAAGGTCTGTGGGGCCTGGATGTGGATAGGGAGCTGTGGTTTCGGTGCGTTATACATGACAGCTAGAGACTGAGTGTGAACGAATGTGGCTTTTTTTTGTCTTTTCCTGGCGCTACCTCGCTGAAGCAGGGGATAGCGATGCTGTTCCCTGTGGGACAGGGTAGCGCCGGGAATGGATGAAGGCAAGCATGTATGAATATGTATATGTGTATATATGTATATGTCTTTTTATGTGTATGTATATGTATGTATATGTTTTTATGTATATGTATGTATATGTGCGTGTATGGGCGTTTATGTATGTATATGTGTATATGAATAGATGGGCCATTCTTCTCTGTTTCCTGCCACTACCTCGCTGACGCGGGAGACGGCGATCAATCATAATAAAAAGAAATATATATATATATATATATATATATATATATATATATATATATATATATATATATATATATATATATATTCCTATGAGTCCACGGGGAAAATGAAACGCGATAAGTTCCCAAGTGCACTTTCGTGTAATAATCACATCATCAGGGGAGACACAAGAGAGAAATATAACAGTCAGTTATATTTTCGTTTTGGACGATCACTTGTTTACCAAATGGCGTCCTAGCTTCGTCTCTTTGATGTGTATATATATATATATATATATATATATATATATATATATATATATATATATATATATATGCAGGTATTCCACAGGAAAATGAAACACGGTAAGTTCTTAAGTGCACTTTCCATGTAATGATCACATCATTAGGGGAGATATAAGAATGAGATATAGAACAGTCTGTTGATATAAAAGGAAGGGACGTAGCTAATACGCCATTGTTATATATATATATATATATATATATATATATATATATATATATATATATATATATATATATATATATATATATATTATAATATATATATTTTTTTTTTTTTTTTTTTTTTTTTTTTTTTTGTCGCTGTCTCCCGCGTTTGCGAGGTAGCACAAGGAAACAGACGAAAGAAATGGCCCAACCCACCCCCATACACATGCCTTGATTCAATGGGGTTTATGGATGGGGTTGTTAGGGAGGTGAATGCAAGAGTTTTGGAAAGAGGGGCAAGTATGAAGTCTGTTGGGGATGAGAGAGCTTGGGAAGTGAGTCAGTTGTTGTTCGCTGATGATACAGCGCTGGTGGCTGATTCATGTGAGAAACTGCAGAAGCTGGTGACTGAGTTTGGTAAAGTGTGTGAAAGAAAGTTAAGAGTAAATGTGAATAAGAGCAAGGTTATTAGGTACAGTAGGGTTGAGGGTCAATTCAATTGGGAGGTGAGTTTGAATGGAGAAAAACTGGAGGAAGTGAAGTGTTTTAGATATCTGGGAGTGGATCTGGCAGCGGATGGAACCATGGAAGCGGAAGTGGATCATAGGGTGGGGGAGGGGGCGAAAATTCTGGGAGCCTTGAAGAATGTGTGGAAGTCGAGAACATTATCTCGGAAAGCAAAAATGGGTATGTTTGAAGGAATAGTGGTTCCAACAATGTTGTATGGTTGCGAGGCGTGGACTATGGATAGAGTTGTGCGCAGGAGGATGGATGTGCTGGAAAATAGATGTTTGAGGACAATGTGTGGTGTGAGGTGGTTTGATCGAGTAAGTAACGTAAGGGTAAGAGAGATGTGTGGAAATAAGAAGAGCGTGGTTGAGAGAGCAGAAGAGGGTGTTTTGAAATGGTTTGGTCACATGGAGAGACTGAGTGAGGAAAGATTGACCAAGAGGATATATGTGTCGGAGGTGGAGGGAACGAGGAGAAGAGGGAGACCAAATTGGAGGTGGAAAGATGGAGTGAAAAAGATTTTGTGTGATCGGGGCCTGAACATGCAGGAGGGTGAAAGGAGGGCAAAGAATAGAGTGAATTGGAGCGATGTGGTATACCGGGGTTGACGTGCTGTCAGTGGATTGAATATATATATATATATATATATATATATATATATATATATATATATATATATATATATATATATATAGGTTTAGGTTCGAATCTTGCTATTGAACCGAATATTTTCTTGGATGTTTTTTAGACCAAAGTGGTCAATGTAGTAGACTAACGTAGCATGAATTGGTCATTGTGTCCCTCCATCGTGCACCACGTGGGGGCAGACCGCCGTGGGACCCTTGTGAGAACAGGTCACGTTCAGTCATGACCTCCTCTTACCTCCTTAAGTCAGTGTGTGTGTGTGTGTGTGTGTGTGTGTGTGTGTGTGTGTGTATATATAGTCTGCACGCGACTAGCCCCCTGTCGTAACTTAGAAAGTTTCGCGGTGGAAACTGATCCGCTTCGCTGATATTTTTTTTTTTCTCAAACGAAACTGATCCTATATTTTGCCTTTAAAAAAAAAAAAAAACTGATCATGGTTTATCATTTTTTTTCCTAGGAAACTGATCTACTGCTTTGGTAATGTAGGTCTTTACCGATTGGTGTGTGATACTCCCAATACTATGTATGTAGAGAGATATCAGTCCACGCTGGGGAGTATATGATTCGAAGGGATTAATCCACAGATCATAGAGATGTACATTCTTGACGAGTGTTAATGAACAGAGGAACAGAAAAAAATTTGTATTTTACTGTTTGTATTTATTCTCTTCTGTTCCCTTGTTGTGGTTTGTTGTGACTGTGGTTGATAGCGGTGATGCATTGCTTGTGTGATCGTTTCACTCGTTAACTTTGTGTATGATAAGATTGAGAATCTATCAGCTTGACCTGAGACAGGGGCAGTACAAGGGAGGGTAGTCGTTTATTACTGTGCCCAGATCACAAGCTGTACTTTCAGTACACAGTCTTAAGGGGAAAAAGAGGAATGATAATGGTATGTATGTTTTTCCAAGGAGGAGAGGTGGGGGGCTGTGGGTAGACTGGAAACGCAATAAAAGACAATGAAAGATGGATGTTCGAGGTGAGCGTTGTGCAAGGCAGGCACTTCCGTAGTAGACGGCGTGACTGTAAAAGAAGTCGAAGTATCGCAAAAAAAACAAACAAACAAAAAACATGACGTGGAGGTAGTCATGGTGATGGAGGGAGGGGGGGAAAGTCAGAGGAGACCTTGGCCAAGAGCCGTGAGGATGGTGAAACATGAGGAAGACACAGGACAGATAAAAAGAAGACCATTATGGGCTGCGGGGAAATTATTTGCTGGGGGATCAGTACTACGTAGTGTCATGGGTTCCTGATCTACGTAGATGGAGGCAGGGTATCGTGCAACACTGGATACTGGTAAGTTGCAGAGTTCCATGTTAGCTGTTCTGCAGGGAGCGTCCCGAGGGTATGAGGACATTCCTCTACATACTGGACGGATATTCAGTTAAGAAAATGGTTCGTGAATTTTCGTAAGGGATGAGGCGTACCGTATAGAAGTGCGTGATTACTGACGTAATGTGTTACTGACACAAGACATTAGAAGCTCAGAGATTTGGGCATGATAGTACAAGGGCAGGCAGTGAAGTGAGAGGTGCCAAGAATTGACCGCACAGGATTATGTGATCCTCTGTTCGCTCATTTGGCTTCAATAGTATTTCAACTAACTGCTGCCGTCTTGTAAACGACCCACCCAAAGACCCTCCCTGCCAAGTTTGGCTCATGTTGGCCCAATAGTTTCACAAGAGAAAGATTGAGAATGCGAAAAGTTGACGGACGGACGACAGATAACGAACCGCGGGGCGCAAAGTGTTGGGCGGATCACGGACGCTCTTTGGCTAAAGAGGGAAGAACTCTTTTATAAGATGGAACTTCGTAATGTATGGTAATTATGTATATTTTAGTGCCAACTAAGTGCAGTTGAATTGGAAACGTTGAGGCACAGTCTAGGAGGAACTTAATATTGAACGTAATGAAGAGGCTTTATAGATTAGCATTATCTGTTGTGTACGTTGGTAGGGGTTCATTACTCCCTGTGGGAGGATGGTATCGAAGGGCAGACAGGTTGGTTGGTTGGTCAGGAACTCTTGGAAATATTGCATTTCAGCACCTTGAACGCAACCACACGATCACTCATTGTTACCCTTGAGCACGACGATACGATCACTCAGTACGACCCTTGAGCACGACGTTACGATCCTTGGGCAAGACAGCACGACCCGCTGGGTATGATAACTATGATAACGTGACTTTGATCTGATCCGTAGGGATGAGGGTGAAAAAACATGCCATCGTACCTAAGGTTCGTACCGTCATGCTTGTGAGTCGTACCCTCATGCTTGTGAGTCGTACTCTCATGCTTGTGAGTCGTACCCTCATGCTTGTGAGTCGTACCCTCGTGCTTGTGAGTTGTAACGTCATGCTTGTGAGTCGTACCCTCATACTTGTGAGTCGTACCCTCATGCTTGTGAGTCGTACTCTCATGCTTATGAGTCGTACCCTCGTGCTTATGTGTCGTACCCTCGTGCTTGTGAGTCGTACCCTCATGCTTATGAGTCGTACCCTCATGCTTGTGAGTCGTACCTTCATGCTTGTGAGTCGTACCCTCGTGCTATGAGTCGTACCCTCATGCTTGTGAGTCGTACCCTTATGCTTGAGTCGTACCCTCATGCTTATGAGTCGTACCCTCATGCTTGTGAGTCGTACCTTCATGCTTGTGAGTCGTACCCTCGTGCTTATGAGTCGTACCCTCATACTTGTGAGTCGTACCCTCATGCTTGTGAGTCGTACCCTCATGCTTGTGAGTCGTACCTTCATGCTTGTGAGTCGTACCCTCGTGCTTATGAGTCGTACCCTCATACTTGTGAGTCGTACCCTCATGCTTATGAGTCGTACCCTCATGCTTGTGAGTCGTACCTTCATGCTTGTGAGTCGTACCCTCGTGCTTATGAGTCGTACCCTCATGCTTATGAGTCGTACCCTCATGCTTGTGAGTCGTACCTTCATGCTTGTGAGTCGTACCCTCGTGCTTATGAGTCGTACCCTCATACTTGTGAGTCGTACCCTCATGCTTGTGAGTCGTACCTTCATGCTTGTGAGTCGTACCCTCGTGCTTATGAGTCGTACCCTCATGCTTGTGAGTCGTACCCTCAAGCTTGTGAGTCGTACCCTCATGCTTATGAGTCGTACCCTCATGCTTAAGGGGTCTCACCGCCACGCTGCGTTCAGGTAAAGTTCAAGAGTGAGGGAGTCGAGAAAAGCGTCGTCCCAGACTTCGTCAAAAGGCTTTTGTGTCTCGGGGCGAGAAGAAAACTTCGACCCAAGTTGTCAGTAACAGAGTCTGAGATTACGGTTAGCCGGAGGGTAAATTTGCAGCACAGTGTCGCGGGCCAGACTCTTTCAAGTCTTTAGGGATTAGGTCGTCTGTCGTAGGGGGACCCTATCGTTTCCCTTTTTAAGGGAAGGAGAACTTGACCTCATAGTGTCCTGAGGCAAACTCTTTTAGTTTTGCGGGGTTATGTCCTCTGTGTTAAGGGGACATTATATATTAAGGGAAAGGCGAAGTTGCAGCACATTGTTCTGTTTTTTCGTTTTTTTGGGATTAGGTCCTCTATCTTAAGGGGACTTTATGATTTCTCGTATGGAATGAAATACATTTTTCCTGATTTTGAGTATGTGTTTTGTTCGTAGAGAAGAGAGGGGAGGATAATTGATAATTTCACTGCAGTAGTAAATGATAGGAGAGAGAGAGAGAGAGAGAGAGAGAGAGAGAGAGAGAGAGAGAGAGAGAGAGAGAGAGAGAGAGAGAGAGAGAGAGAGAGAGAGAGAAGAGCCTGGAAATATATGTTGTAAAGACTTTTTTTTCTCTTTTACCATAGTTTTTGATGCAGAGACCGGTAAAAAAAATATTGATTTAGTCAGGAAATGTTCAAACGTAGAATATAGAGTGTTTCAGTCATGGTACAGATGGATTTAACTCACGAGTCACAGATTAAAGTGTTGCACGGGAATTTATCTTTTTTTTTGTGTGTGTTAGGACGAGAGAGACGTGTACTTAAAAAGAACCCCCCTTCCCCCCCTAGGAATTTGCCACTGTCGTGTGTAAAATGTGATGAAAATGTAAGAAAAGGAAGGAGTTTACCGCAGCGCAGGAGTTTACCGCAGCGCAGGAGTTTCTTGCAAGCCTGGCACTGTTACTGCTGAGGATTTACATAGTGTATTTGTCTGAATCTCACTGTTGAGACGAGAGAGGGTGAAGGCACAGATCTCTCTCTCTCTCTCTCTCTCTCTCTCTCTCTCTCTCTCTCTCTCTCTCTCTCTCTCTCTCTCTCCCTCTCTCTCACATCTGGGAGCCGGAGGATGGAAGCCAAGGGACAGTGCTTGTTGCTGGGAAGCAGCCTCAGTCATATCGTCCTCAGCAGAGGTCAGGGGTTAGACGTAAGGTTGGGTTCCAGGGGTTGGAGGTTGAGGGGTTGGGTTGGTGTGATAGATCACATAAACTGGACACCGCCGACACCCGGCAACAACGGAGGGGGTGAGGGATGGGCGGCAGCGGAGGAGGAAGGTGGAATGTGCACGATCCGTTGAGACAAGGCAGTGTGATTTGAGGGGCTACAGGAAGGAGGAGGAGGGAGGAGGAGGTCATTAATGGCAGCTATGCTTACTGGCTCGCTTGATTGGTTGGTCTGTTGGTGGTTGGTTGGTCGGTTGGTGGTGGTCTGGTTGGATGGTATGTCTTCTGGTTAGTTGGTTGGTTGGTTGGTCGGTTGGGTTGATAAGTCGGTTGATAAGTTGGTCGGTTGGCTGGTAAGTCGGATGGTTTGTTGGTCGGTTGGATAATTGGTTGATAAGTCAGCTGGTTAGTTGGTTGGATGGTCGGGTCGGTCGGTCGGTTTTCCGGTTGGTTGGTTAGCCGGATTGTTAGTTGACATAGCGCTCGGCATAACCACCGATATCATTAAGGCCACAGATCAGCGTCCAGTTATAACCATTCAAGCTCAGGATCCTCGACACCTATACCCGATAAGGATCATTATACTCGTGTCAGTCAAGGGTTTATATCCTGTTTTACGTCAAGAGATAAGAATTCAATTCTACAAACAGATGTTTGATTTTTATTTTTTTATACGGAAGAGATTCGCTTCGTTCTCATTAAGGACTTCAAAATAGAGTTGGTCTTTCTTATTATTATGACGATTGTGGAATATATGGACTTATGCTTGATGGAGTGTGTTCAGCCAGGGCTGCAATACCTTTGATATATATATATATATATATATATATATATATATATATATATATATATATATATATATATATATATATATCGTAGATATGAAGAATGGAATATTTTACATACACATTGCATGTATGAAAACAGGTTTATCTTAGATATATGTCGTAGATATATAGACTGAATAGAATATAGGCTCCATTGATATGAAAATCTGAATACCTTAGATATATTTCGCATACGCGAATGACACACTCATGTAATAGGAACGAACCGTGTTTGTTTTACCGTGTGTGTGTGTGTGTGTGTGTGTGTGTGTGTGCATCATTCCCACTCGTCATTAATGGCCAGCAGGAGGATAAATCTCCTCATTAGTTGTTGGAGCCCTAATTGGCATGGCCTGGGGTGGGTGGTGGTGGGTGGTGGTGGTGGTGGTTGTGGATGATGGTTCCGGTGATTAATTAGCAAAAGTCCCGTTGTTATATGTTTGGAACATTGTTTGTGTTGTTGTTGTGGTGGTGTTGGTGGTGTTGGTGGGGACACAGGGGTGGAAGTCAGCGTTACTATGAACACTGAGGCGGTAACGTTACTGTGTTACTCTTATAGATAACGTCCGGCTTCCTGTGACTCGATCTAGCTGGAAAAAAAAAAAAAAAGTGATGACAGATACCGGACGTCTTACAGTGGACAGCGCCTCTCATCATGATTCACTTTCCTTTTGAGGATAAAAGTTTGGAAAAGAAAAATAGAATTCAACGTTTTTCCTGAGGCCAGAAAATGTACGAAGATTAATCTCTTACTTGCGTATCCAACATTAATCTTATATGTAATGTGTGGAGGCGGTGTGTAAGGCATGTCTATGTCTAAATGATCTTGCAGAGGATCAGTACGAGCTGCCAGCTGCATAATTGGTTGTTGATAGCCTGAGCAGAACTGCCGGCTCGATTGCATACATGGGAAGGACAGGTTACATCATCTGTTGGTCTCTGAATAGGTTATCTGTTAGAGGACAGTATTAGCACCCACATGGGAGTGCTTGGGAAGGACAAGTAACAGAAGACCTGATGGTCTGTGGCGAGGTTATCTGCTGGAGTACAGTAATAATACCCACATGAGTGTACATGGGAAGGGCAGAAGACCAGATGGTCTGTGACGAGGTTGTCTGCTGGAGGACAATACTGGTCTCCTTCAGTGATAAACTAAATCATTGGAGACAGGATAAAACAGGTGGCCCCTCCCTCACCCACCATTATCCGCATAGTACACGGAAGCGGTGTGGTGGTTGGCGTGTGATGTCAATTTGAGGGACCAAACATACGAATGTCGGAGCCAAGATTTTGGAGGGACACTGGGGAGCGTAGGGTCTGAAGGGAACAGGGAGGTAGGTGTCACGGGTTGGGAGAAGGCGGAGGAGAAGTGGTCGAAGGATATAACAAAAAGGATAGGTTCAGGTTCCTGGGGGTTTTAGGAAGAGGATGAATGGAGTGGTACACGGGCTGGGTGTGTGCAGGATGGAGACCTTAATGATACAGGGAGAGGTGAATGGAGGGCTGGATGGAGTATAGGGAGTACAGGAGACTGGAGAGTGAGGGGGGTTGTGAGGGTGTGTGTGTGGGAGGCCCAGGGTTTGAGGAGGAACTGCAGGATTTTTCGGTAGGAAAACCTGAGAGATTAGATGCAGAGAGGTTGACAGGATCAGGATGTATGTGAGTGATACATGCTGGGAGATACGTAGAGGAGGTGGAGTGACACATGCGGCCATATGTAATGAATCTGAAGAGCTGGAGGTCAAACGCCAGGCATTTGAAATGACGACCCGCCTTTTTTTTTTTCGTCAGTCCACCGGAAGGTCGAGGTTAAGATGGAGCAACTCCGATCACACCACTGATGAATGATGAAGATACTGTGACGTATAGAGATAACTGCGATGAGACACACACACACACACACACACACACACACACACACACACACACATACACACATACCACGCCAGTAGAGACAGTACTTGCTGTTTGGGGAATGTAAAGTGTCGTCTTGATCCGTACTCCTCTTGTGATAACCACCGTAGTTTGAGCTGTACTGTACCAGGTGTCCTGCCAGGGAAGATGTAAGTAAGAAGACAAGCAGAGAATTGATCTTGATAATGGGATAATGTCGGGGAGAGGCGGGGTGTCTTGAGCATTATGAACGGGAATGCGAGTGAGGTACTTCAAAAGATTTGACACATTTTGAATTTATGTGAAGATTATTATTATTATTATTATTATTATTATTATTATTATTATTATTATTATTATTATGAAGCGTCTGGGGTAAACCATGGAAAGCTGTGTAGGTATGTATATTTGCGTGTGTGGACGTGTGTATGTACATGTGTATGGGGGGGGTTGGGCCATTTCTTTCGTCTGTTTCCTTGCGCTACCTCGCAAACGCGGGAGACAGCGACAAAGTATAAAAAAAAAAAAAAAAAAAAAAAAAAAAAAAAATTATTATTATTTACTATCATTATTATTTATTATTATTATTGCTATTATTATTATTGTTGTTATTATTATTATTATTATTATTATTATTATTATTATTATTATTATCATTTACTATCATTATTTATTATCATTATGATTATTATTATTATTATTATTATTATTATTTACTTTTATTATTATTATTATTATTATTATTATTATTATTATTATTATACTCTCTCTCTCTCGGTAGAAACTCATAAAAAGATAACTTTTGAAGTGGAGGAGAACACTCTAGGGTCTAGAAAAGCCTTGTTTGGTGACGTAAATCGGTTTTCTAACCCTGCCCTTCTCTGTGGCGGGTGATGAAGCTCTCCTATATTCCTTATATCCTCGTACATGCAGCATTTCTTATATATCCTCGTACATGCAGCATTTCTTATATATCCTCGTACATGCAGCATTTCTTATATATCCTCGTACATGCAGCATTTCTTATACATCCTCGTACATGCAGCATTTCTTATAAATCCTCGTACATGCAGCATTTCTTATATATCCTCGTACGTGCAGCATTTCTTATATATCCTCGTACTTGCAGCATTTCTTATACATCCTCGTACATGCAGCATTTCTTATATATCCTCGTACATGCAGCATTTCTTATACATCCTCGTACATGCAGCATTTCTTATAAATCCTCGTACATGCAGCATTTCTTATATATCCTCGTACATGCAGCATTTCTTATATATCCTCGTACGTGCAGCATTTCTTATATATCCTCGTACGTGCAGCATTTCTTATATCTCCTCGTACATGCAGCACCACATGTCACTTCTCGGGAGGGAGCAATTACACACGAGCACCACCTGCTATGTGAGCCCAGGAGGCATTCTTGCGGTGGGGAGGTCGGGGCGCCTCCCCTTATCTCGATCAACGGGAGACCGTCGTCAGACCGTGGCTCGCGAGGGCCGACTTGTGTTGGCTACAGGTTAAGCCACTAACCTCTCTCTCTCTCTCTCTCTCTCTCTCTCTCTCTCTCTCTCTCCCCCTTGCCATCATTACGCTCAGTGCGGGGACCGGCTTGTCAGACCGTCGTACAGAAGGCATGGTTGTGGGGAAGGGAGAGCTCTTCCCCCTCGTCATCTGAATCATCGTGGCCCTTTTTTTTGTGCTAGGCTTTGATGGGTTCCTCCTCCTCTTATACAATACAAAGACGACGTAGTACATGCAACCAGTGAGAGCTCATGCCGCGTCCAGTATCACCAGAGCTGCTAGGACAGAGATTATACACGTTTCATAAATTGGGGATTTAAGATGCAGCATACGATCACATCCTGGGAAATTCCACGTATCCTATTTCAACGTACGACATAGACGCATCCTAATTGAATGTTTACCTACGCTACCGAGTAAACCGTCATCTCTCTCTCTCTCTCTCTCTCTCTCTCTCTCTCTCTCTCTCTCTCTCTCTCTCTCTCTCTCTCTCTCTCTCTCTCTCTCTCCCTGTCACATTCACCAGCACTGTACTTGGCCCTAAAGTATGACGCTGATTGATTTGTGTTGGTAACCCCCGGCAGATTTATTGTGCCCCTCCCCAAGCTCATCCCGCGAGTGCTGGCCTGCTTCACTGAACCGACACTTCCAATCTGGGGCGGAGCTCGTAAAACCCGTGTAGATTTCAGAGAGGCAAAATGCTCAGAACAAAATCGCCTCCCCAGCAAAGGCCTTGATTCGAACCCCTTAGTACCGCTGGAGCGCACACAGCCAGACCCGAACATTCTGAACCTTCAGGTCATATTCAGAGCGAAGCACAAGTAGGGATCTTTAACATCACGTAGTATGGGTTCGTGGGGACTGCAGAGTTGCACGAGAGAGCAGAGACTCCAGACCTTAAAACCTGCTGGAGATCTCTTTCTGACACATATTAAATATTGAGTTCCATAAAGAAATTAACGTTTTGAGCTCCATAAACAAATTAAGCGTTTTAATCTCCATAAGCATATTAAACGTTTTGAGCTCCATAAACAAATGAAACGTTTTAATCTCCATAAGCATATTAAACGTTTTGAGCTCCATAAACAAATTAAACGTTTTAATATCCATAAGCATATTAAACGCTTTGAGCTCCATAAACAATGAGCTCCATAATCAAAATCGTTTTGAGCTCCATGAACAAATTAAATTTTTGAGCTCCATAGACAAATTAAAAGTCTTGAGCTCCGTCATGATACTCCTGGATGATATTCATTCTTCAAGTGATATCATCGTGACACACACTCCTGAGAACATCTCTTGAACGTACCCGCCGGGAACGACCCTAGTCTAATCTAACGAACAAGCAACTACAAAAAAGAAATCATATCCATACACTTCCTCCTTTTTGCACTTAAAGACAAAATACACATACACACATGCCAAACCTTGTGTACAAGTCGGAAGAGAGGAAAGTGATTGGTTCTTAGTGAATGTCGGTTTGCGACAGGGGTGCGTGATGTCTCCATGGTTGTTTAATTTGTTTATGGATGGGGTTGTTAGGGAAGTGAATGCAAGGGTTTTGGAGAGAGGGGCAAATATTCATTCTGTTGTTGATGAGAGGGCTTGGGAAGTGAGTCAGTTGTTGTTCGCTGATGATACGGCGCTGATGGCTGATTCGGGTGAGAAACTGCAGAAGCTGGTGACGAGTTTGGTAAAGTGTGTGAAAGAAGAAAGCTGAGAGTAAATGTGAATAAGAGCAAGGTTATTAGGTACGGTAGGGTTGAGGGACAAGTCAATTGGGAGGTAAGTTTAAATGGAGAAAAACTGGAGGAAGTGAAGTGTTTTAGATATCTGGGAGTGGAATTAGCAGCGGATGGAACCATGGAAGCGGAAGTGAGTCACAGGGTGGGGGCGGGGGCGAAAGTTTTGGGAGCGTTGAAAAATGGATGGAATGCGAGAACATTATCTCGGAAAGCAAAAATGGGTATGTTTGATGGAATAGTGGTTTTAACAATGTTATATGGTTGCGAGGCGTGGGTTATAGATAGGGTTGTGCGGAGGAGGGTGGATGTGTTGGAAATGAGATGTTTGAGGACAATATGTGGTGTGAGGTAGTTTGATCGAATAAGTAATGAAAGGGATAGAGAGATGTGTGGTGATAAAGAGAGTGTGGTTGAGAGACCAGAAGAGTGTGTATTGAAATGGTTTGGTCACATAGAGAGAATGAGGATAGATTGGCAAAGAGGATATATGTGTCAGAGATGGAAGGAACGAGAAGTGGGAGACCAGTTTGGAGGTGGAAGGATGGAGTGAAAAAGATTTTGAGTGATCGGGGCCTGAACATGCAGGAGGGTGAAAGGCGTGCAAGGAGTAGAGTGAATTGGAACGATGTGGTATACCGGGGTCGACGTGCTGTCAGTGGATTGAACCAGGGCATATGAAGCGTCTGGAGTAAACCATGAAAAGTTTTACGGGGCCTGGATGTGGAAATGGAGCTGTGGTGTGAACGAATGTGGCCTTTGTTGTCTTTTCCTAGCGCTACCTCGCGCGCATGCGGGGGGAGGGGGTTGTCATTTCATGTGTGGCTGGGTGGCGACGGGAATGAATAAAGGCAGCAAGTATGAATTATGTTCATATGTATATGTCTGTGTATGTGTATATATATATGGATATAAGAGCATATACAGAAAACCCACCAATGTATGCTCATATATCCATTATTACTCATCTCAACATGACAGAATTAAATTATCATCATTTCAATCTATGTTCCTTAGGGCATTACGTATTTGCAGTCCAGAGTTTATTGATGATGAGTTTGAGAAGATATATTCTATTGGATCTAAGTTAAAGTACCCTAGATCTTTCATTGATAAATCCCTTAAGTTAGCAAAGAAATCATTTTATAGAGTTGAGCCCAAACCTTCCATTGACACCAAGAATCTTTTAGTTCTCCCTTTTAATAATGATTTCACTTTACTTCCCATGTTACTTAAATCCTTTAATGTAAATGTTGCCTTTAGCAACAATAATACTATAAAGAATATCTTAATCAGGAATTCACCAGAAAATTCTCTTGGATGCATATATAAAGTCCCTTGTGGAAATTGTGTTAAATTGTATGTTGGTCAGACTGGTAAGGATCTTTCTGTTAGGCTTAAGCAACATAGATATAGTATAAGAACGGGACAAGAACCAAATGCCTTTTTTAATCACGTTAAAAACCATGATCATTGTATTGACTGGAGTAATGCCATCTCAGTTATTAACTGTAACTCTATTACCTAGAGGAATATCATTGAATCTTCTATTATTAGATACACAAAGAATTGTAATCTTGATATTAGTGATGGTCTGTACAAATTAGATAACTTTATTGTTGATAAGATTTGTAAAATGATAAGTTTATGAACGCTCGTTGTATGTTTTGGACGATCACATGTTTACCAAATGGCGTCCTAGCTTCGTCTCTTCGATGTATATCAACTGACTTTTATTTCTCTCTTGTGTCTGCCCTGATGATGTGATTATTACACGAAAGTGCACTTGGGAACTTATCGTGTTTCATTTTCCCCGTGGACTCATAGGAATATATATATATATATATATATATATATATATATATATATATATATTTTTTTTTTTTTTTTTTTTTTTTTCCAAAAGAAGGAACAGAGAATTGGGCCAGGTGAGGGTATTCCCTCAAAGGCCCAGTCCTCTGTTCTTAATGCTACCTCGCTAACGCGGGAAATGGCGAATAGTTTAAAAGAAATATATATATATATATATATATATATATATATATATATATATATATTATATATATATATATCCTCATCACTGGCCGAAGTTTTCATGTCCTCTTCAGCTAAATCTGATGCGAAGACTAATTGCCCCTCGGCGATCACCCAATCCGGCGTGTAATTACCCAGGATTACTTGCCCTAATTGGTTACTTAGGGAGCCGATGGCGTCTCCTCTTTTTGTGGAAAAAGTTTGTGGTTAATCAGGCTTAGGCAGTTGTTCAACACAGAGAGAAGAGCTGTCATTACGGTGTTCGCAGTAATTTAGTGTATAGTTCAGTCGGCAATATATATATATATATATATATATATATATATATATATATATATATAAATATATATATATATATATATATATATATATATATATTTTTTTTTTTTTTTTTTTTTTTTTTTATACTTTGTCGCTGTCTCCCGCGTTTGCGAGGTAGCGCGAGGAAACAGACGAAAGAAATGGCCCAACCCCCATACACACGTACATACACACGTCCACACACGCAAATATACATACCTACACAGCTTTCCATGGTTTACCCCAGACGCTTCACATGCCTTGATTCAATCCACTGACAGCACGTCAACCCCTGTATACCACATCGCTCCAATTCACTCTATTCCTTGCCCTCCTTTCACCCTCCTGCATGTTCAGGCCCCGATCACACAAAATCTTTTTCACTCCATCTTTCCACCTCCAATTTGGTCTCCCTCTTCTCCTCGTTCCCTCCACCTCCGACACATATATCCTCTTGGTCAATCTTTCCTCACTCATTCTCTCCATGTGCCCAAACCATTTCAAAACACCCTCTTCTGCTCTCTCAACCACGCTCTTTTTATTTCCACACATCTCTCTTACCCTTACGTTACTTACTCGATCAAACCACCTCACACCACACATTGTCCTCAAACATCTCATTTCCAGCACATCCATCCTCCTGCGCACAACTCTATCCATAGCCCACGCCTCGCAACCATACAACATTGTTGGAACCACTATTCCTTCAAACATACCCATTTTTGCTTTCCGAGATAATGTTCTCGACTTCCACACATTTTTCAAGGCTCCCAAAATTTTCGCCCCCTCCCCCACCCTATGATCCACTTCCGCTTCCATGGTTCCATCCGCTGACAGATCCACTCCCAGATATCTAAAACACTTCACTTCCTCCAGTTTTTCTCCATTCAAACTCACCTCCCAATTGACTTGACCCTCAACCCTACTGTACCTAATAACCTTGCTCTTATTCACATTTACTCTTAACTTTCTTCTTCCACACACTTTACCAAACTCAGTCACCAGCTTCTGCAGTTTCTCACATGAATCAGCCACCAGCGCTGTATCATCAGCGAACAACAACTGACTCACTTCCCAAGCTCTCTCATCCCCAACAGACTTCATACTTGCCCCTCTTTCCAGGACTCTTGCATTTACCTCCCTAACAACCCCATCCATAAACAAATTAAACAACCATGGAGACATCACACACCCCTGCCGCAAACCTACATTCACTGAGAACCAATCACTTTCCTCTCTTCCTACACGTACACATGCCTTACATCCTCGATAAAAACTTTTCACTGCTTCTAACAACTTGCCTCCCACACCATATATTCTTAATACCTTCCACAGAGCATCTCTATCAACTCTATCATATGCCTTCTCCAGATCCATAAATGCTACATACAAATCCATTTGCTTTTCTAAGTATTTCTCACATACATTCTTCAAAGCAAACACCTGATATATATATATATATATATATATATATATGGATGGGGTTGTTAGGGAGGTGAATGCAAGAGTTTTGGAAAGAGGGGCAAGTATGAAGTCTGTTGGGGATGAGAGAGCTTGGGAAGTGAGTCAGTTGTTGTTCGCTGATGATACAGCGCTGGTGGCTGATTCATGTGAGAAACTGCAGAAGCTGGTGACTGAGTTTGGTAAAGTGTGTGAAAGAAGAAAGTTAAGAGTAAATGTGAATAAGAGCAAGGTTATTAGGTACAGTAGGGTTGAGGGTCAATTCAATTGGGAGGTGAGTTTGAATGGAGAAAAACTGGAGGAAGTGAAGTGTTTTAGATATCTGGGAGTGGATCTGGCAGCGGATGGAACCATGGAAGCGGAAGTGGATCATAGGGTGGGGGAGGGGGCGAAAATTCTGGGAGCCTTGAAGAATGTGTGGAAGTCGAGAACATTATCTCGGAAAGCAAAAATGGGTATGTTTGAAGGAATAGTGGTTCCAACAATGTTGTATGGTTGCGAGGCGTGGACTATGGATAGAGTTGTGAGCAGGAGGATGGATGTGCTGGAAATGAGATGTTTGAGGACAATGTGTGGTGTGAGGTGGTTTGATCGAGTAAGTAACTTAAGGGTAAGAGAGATGTGTGGAAATAAAAAGAGCGTGGTTGAGAGAGCAGAAGAGGGTGTTTTGAAATGGTTTGGTCACATGGAGAGAATGAGTGAGGAAAGATTGACCAAGAGGATATATGTGTCGGAGGTGGAGAGAACGAGGAGAAGAGGGAGACCAAATTGGAGGTGGAAAGATGGAGTGAAAAAGATTTTGTGTGATCGGGGCCTGAACATGCAGGAGGGTGAAAGGAGGGCAAAGAATAGAGTGAATTGGAGCGATGTGGTATACCGGGGTTGACGTGCTGTCAGTGGATTGAATCAAGGCATGTGTATGGGGGTGGGTTGTGCCATTTCTTTCGTCTGTTTCCTTGCGCTACCTCGCAAACGCGGGAGACAGCGACAAAGCAAAAAAAAAATATATATATATATATATATATATATATATATATATATATATATATATATATATATATATATATATATATATATATAAATTTATTTATTTATTTAGTTATTTGCTCCGCTGAAGATGACAAGATGACAAACCGGAAAGTACTGCTTACTTGAGTTGAATTACCGGAAACTAGTGTTTACGCTTGAAGTGACGTACCGGAAAATACTGGTAGCGCTCGAGGCGACATACCGGATAATCCTGGTAACGCTCGAAGTAACTTAAATACCGGTCACGTTTAAGGTAACGTACCGGAATGATAACCAGTGAAACTGTTGGAAAGAGTTTACCTTAGAGACGCGCTATCGTGATGGAGTTACGTCATTGAACGAGAAGAGAGAGAGAGAGAGAGAGAGAGAGAGAGAGAGAGAGAGAGAGAGAGAGAGAGAGAGAGAGACTAGACGGATGTTTGCAGCAGTGCCACAGTTCCTTGTGTGTGATTGGATGGCACGGTTGTCGGTATGAACTAAATGCCAACTTGGGTAAAAGAAAAAATAAAAGAAATTAACCCCGAATGACTTTGGGAACAGGACTATAATTAATGATAAACCCATTTTGAGCAAAAAAAAAAAGAAAGTTAAAGATGACTGAAAATTCATTTTTAGATGGCAAGTCGACACGATCATGTGTCACACCTCGGCCGTGATGTTTGTGACAAGAAGCATTTCACAGAAATCCGTTACGTCGTCATTACGTCGTAGTCACGTCGTCGTCTGGGTGTACTGCAGATGGTCTTCCCCAGGTCCACAGAACCGTGCATGACTTAAGAAAACGACAATTTTCGTCGTCATTTACCGTGGAAGTTAGGACGTAATTACCCTTAGCAGGGGCAAGTTAAACAGAGGCCCAATGGCATGGGTCAGTATTTCTCTTTTACAGCCATACACACGGCAAATGAGAATGAACGACTCTTAACGGAACACACTTAAAAGAGTGAATGAAAATCCCTCCCGTATGTAGTAACATCTGTTTTACAGGGATGCCGTTTCCCACTTAACATGGTTAGCGCCCCTGGCCCTAGTGCATGGGGTAGCCCTGTGCTTGTATCATAGTGTATGGGATGTGTGTAGCACTGTCATCACTGCTGTGTTCCCCCCTACCTTATTCCTGTTGGTGGGTCTTCATTCAAGAGGGTGAGTGGCCGGCCTGGGACGGAATGAATAGGATGGACGTACATGCGGTAAGAAAAAAAAAAGTATCGTACCACTTTACATGTTGATACAATATGACTTCATAGACGAAGGATTTGGGGAAATGCCTCACATTAGTAGGTCAGTTTTTATTATATTGTAATGTATTAGTTGCCAGCGACGGTTCCTGTCCTTTGCGATCATAAACGTTATAGTTCATTTCATATTTCGACGGAAATAACGATAAAGTTTGGAACATTTGTCTCCCATCATTCATGCCCTGCCAACCCTGCCGAGACGAGACGAGTCGTATTGATCATGTCGGAATTCGTCGTAGCGGTCCAGAGAGCTATGGTCTCGGTGGTACATTACAAACGATAGCCAGAAATCGGCTGTCTGGAAACGCGGTCGTTTGTATATCTGAGGCTGCCCTCCTTGAGGCGGGAGACGCAGCTCTCTCTCTCTCTCTCTCTCTCTCTCTCTCTCTCTCTCTCTCTCTCTCTCTCTCTCTCTCTCGTGCTTCGTGGATTAACCACCAAAAGGAGAGAGAGATTTCTCTTTTCCGCCATTCGCCAGCAAGTTATCCAGAGGATAAATGTGCGTCGTCCCTCCACGTCGACAGTCTTTGTATAGCCGGGTGAGGACGCCTCCTGTACAGAAGTACTTCCCGTGGAAGGTGCATGACTGTATGGACCCGTCCCTCCCTCACTGGCATTGTACGTAGTTGCGTAATGAACGAATACCAACGCTTCATCGTTAACCAAATTAAGAGTCTGTGTGGTGGATCTTAGTGGCATACCCTTTTAACCTGAACGATAGATCGATCGTGCCAGACAGTTTATTAGGGGAGGAAAAAAGGAGAATTTGAATCACCAGATTACATGTGTGCTCTGTGTCAGCAAGTATTCTCGTTATGTACTGCCTCAGCCCCCTTAGCTTTAACTGCAATTATTGACGCCATTTTGTGTGTGTGTGTGTGTGTGTGTGTGTGTGTGTGTGTGTGTGTGTGTGTAGCCACTCATCATTTAAATGAAGGATTGTGTTTGGGTTGACTGTGAAGAGTCTCCCCGCTTGTAGGCACAGAAGATAACGTATGGCCCTTGGTACCGAAGAACAGTGGGCCGAAGTGTTCCTTGATGAGCGTTGGTTTATCAAAGTCGAGTAGAAAACGTGATGCAAATTGGATTCCATCTGATTAGCTCAACGCGTCTCCAGCAAGTAATGGATGGCCATAGCCGTCAAGGATCACCAATTCCTTTCTCTCAAGGTAGACATAGACAGTGTAGTGCTGTTAATGTCCTCCCTTCAGTGTTCTTCATTGAGAGAGAGAGAGAGAGAGAGAGAGAGAGAGAGAGAGAGAGAGAGAGAGAGAGAGAGAGAGTCTTCGTTTGACTCATGTTGTAACACAGATGATATAGATCCTCTGGGCCCAGCTGAGGCTGATTGGCTGGTTACCTGATGCCGCCCTCGACACGGTCTTGTGATGCCTGTATAACGCTGTGGCCTATTTAGTCGCTCATAGAGGTATATTAAAGGATTTCTTAAACACTGGAGGATAAACAAGGTTAAGAGACGGAACAACACGAGTGTAGAGGACTATCTCCCTGTAAGACACAGTTAGTAATTTCGAGTAGTAATCACACACACACACACACACACACACACACACACACACACACGAGTGTAAAACTCCCCTTCTGTATAATGCAAATAGCTAATTGCACGTTGCATGTCGACAACGGTCATCACCGCTACTGTCGAATAACCTATAGTCATCTGGGTGGCCCTTAATCTTGTGCTCATATTGCTCTTGCGTCAGTCGTCCATCCATCTGGCTTGTGTAAGACAGTCCCTCTGTGTCTTACATTAAGGTTAGGCTATTAGAGGATTTTAGGGATGGGGCAAGGTGGTTGGTATGAGGGAGAGGGCCATCCTGTTGTGCTAGAATGCTACGGATGTTGGTAGGTTTAACGTCACCAGCTGAAGGACCCCTGATGCTGATGATGAGGTGTGACTTGTATAGTATCTTGACTGTCGTGACGTGGGACTTACACGACCTGGACAGTAGTAATAAGGCGTGACCTGTAGAATACAGGTAGTATTAAATACTAATCGTTAGGAGGTACAGAACACCTGAAGCGTGGCGTCCAAAAATTTTGGGTGATGGTGTAGGAGTGAAGCAGAACTGATTTGTGGCATGCATTCTCTACCTCTCCAAATACCCGGGGCTTTTGGCCCTATAATCCAGTCATATGAACTGTGGGTGACGGTATTAGGATTTTCCAGACTTTCCCACCGCACCTGTTTGCTAATAGTGACGCTGGGGGTGAGTGAGTGAGGGTGTTGATGCTTCCTGGGGTACAACGTACCTCCCTGCCGCTCAGACAGCTGACAAGGGCAACACCTAACTTATGATGTACAGATGCAGCTTCAGGGGAAGGGAGGATAAGAGAGTCACAGCTGGCCCGGTGTAGGAGAGGGAGAGGTACACGTGTATAGAAGATGAAATGCCATGCAGTTTTGTCCAGCAGTCAGCGCGGGATGAGGATGTTCATCTTCTCAATGCAGGGGCTACCCAAGCTCTTGAATTTTTCGAGCACATCGCAGACTTACTGAGCCTTCATCGATCCTGTCATATAGTGTGTATATATATATATATATATATATATATATATATATATATATATATATATTGAACAAGTATTGAAGAAAAGTAGCTGATGGAAAATTCCTTTTGATTAAAGAGGTATATATTTCCTTAATGAGACGGATGGGCCAAGTGATTATCATTAGAATATAAACCTGCCCTGTCTTTCCTTTATTTTTGTATACGATTAACATCTTAAACTTTTTTAAGTTAAAAGCTTTTCGACCCCTGGAATGTTATCGACCCCTTAGACATTATCGACCCTGTGCACCGTTCCCTCGACCTCTGGTGTGTAGAGAGAGAGAGAGAGAGAGAGAGAGAGAGAGAGAGAGAGAGAGAGAGAGAGAGAGTACTTACGAGTACTTGCGACTTGATTTTGCCAAAAGTTAGGGTTATCGCGTATCGCCCACCGCAGGAAGGTAAACAAGAGTTACGAAGAACGAATCGTGTGTGAGTTACGTGTTGTCCATTGTTAAGTATGAGGTGAAGAGATTATGCTTGTTGCAGGGTCACTGGCTCACTCGACGATAAACTCTGATATACGTATGTATGAAGCATTATTATTATTTCTCTTCAGATACCCTCAAGAAAGAGAGAGTATTCACTCCTGCCCTCCTCCTCCTCCTCCATTAAGTCCCAGACATCACACGCAAATGACGGACATTATAAGTGTTAGTAGAGCATATCCATTCAGATTTTTGTTCTCTTGTTTCTTTACATTTGTCATTAGTAACCAGGTAAAGCGAAGTCAGATGAGCGTCTTAAACGGAACTTGGTCTTGGATTTGATTCTTATCCTGTAATGGAACATACAGATAATCGTTGATGACATACGAGCAACATACACACAGAGTGTATGAAGGGAACAAAGAACGTCGCGAAAACTGAATGATCCATGATGTATGTGTGAACCGTGTGGGTAGCTTGTGTCTACGAAGCCGAAGTGATGATCTACATATGGAGGATGGTGCGTGTTGTACCGCCCAGACCTAACTTTCGTGCACTGCTCCCACCTAACTTAGTCTTACACTGTCCTCATCTAACTTACTCTTACACTCCTCATCTAACTTAGTGTTAAACTGTCCTCACCTAACTTAGTCTTACACTGTCCTCATCTAACTTAGTCTCACACTCCTCATCTAACTTTGTCTTACACTGTCCTCATCTAACTTAGTCTTACACTGTCCTCATCTAACTTAGTCTTACACTCTCCTCACCTAACTTGGTCTTGCATTGTCCTAGCCTAGCTCTTGTTTTGCTCTTCTCTGATCTAACTTTGTCATGCACAGCCCTGACCTAACTTAGTCTCCGTTGACCTAACGTAGCCTCCCTTGCATTGCCCGAACCTAACTTATCCTGTCTTGCAGCAGCCCTGACCTAACCTAACCTGTCTTGCAACACCCTGCCTTTCCCGTTCTGCGTGTTACCGTACTCTGCCCTTCACTGCTTCCACCCCCCAGCCCTGCCCAGTTCGTGCTGCTGTCTCCTCCCTTGCGTAGTCTTTCCCACGTGTCCTGCATACGTGCCCCTCCCTGGCCTCCCTGGGCACAGTGGAGTTGATGGGTGAGGGTGCGCTTGTGTCTCTCCCCCACCGTCATTATCACCCATCATGATCATGATCATCGTCGTCATCATCATCATCATCTCCTCATCCTCACAGCCTTCACTTTGCTCCAAATACGGCCCCGGCGACGTCTTAACCAGCTGCTTGAATGATCGGAGCAAAAACCTGTCCATCTGGTGGTTAATAGGTGTTTTTAACGACGGAGGGCAGTAAATGAGTGGCCATCACTTGACCCCAGCCGCTTACTGCGGCATACCGTGCGTGCCTGGGTTAGCGAGGGAGCTCACACACACACACACACACACACACACACACACACCTGACGACTAAGCCACCTGTACTAACCACCTATCCTGTTCTAATCACCTTACCTAACCTGGCCAGACCACCTAAATTGGGGATACCCACCAAGAAGTAAAGACTCGGTCGGGGCCAGGGTTTGTTTGCTGCTACCTGCAGAAGCAGTAATAGAGACAGCACTCTGGGAAGGAAGGAACAGACGTGATTTAAAAACCACGGTTTGACCTTTTTTAAACGGGGACACCGTCGGTGAGGAATAGCTGCTGCGTTGTTTACAGAAAGCCAGGCGTTAGACTTTTTAAACGGAGACAGCGGCCGCTCGCCAGGGCCGGATTTAAGACTGGGAATGCACGTGTTGGTTTACGATGTACAGCGGTGATAGGCGAGAATGAATGAGGCGCTAACCATTCATAAATTGCTGTACACGTCTGGGCGGAAAACACGAGAGCGTGTAGCGCCGAGCAGCGTCGCTCCTACGCCCGTTGATTGATGAAGGGATTGGCCAGCCATCCCGAACATGAGCATCTTGTGTGCCAGGCAGGAGGACCCCCGTCGGCTCCTGGCAGATTTATAGCAATTTGATGTATAGAAAAGTCGGCAGAGCCGGAGTTCCCCCCCGCGCAGTCGTGTGTGCGTCTTAAACGCCAGATTGAGCTGACGGTCGTTGGGCATTGAGTGATTCGACTGTAGGGCGAAGTGGGGACGGACATTAACCAGAAATGGCTGACGAGTCTTGTGATCAGGTGTTGGATGTTGGTGGTGAAAGTATGCTTCGTCTCGGTTAATCGTGTATTTGGGATCTGAACTTGAGACTGATGCAGATGGGTTTTGATGGGCCGTGTTGTTAGGAAGTTCATTTTTGTGGAACTTGTCATATGCCAACTCTTTATCGACCTTCATTTTCGTCTTTCTCTGGCATCATGTTTATAAAATGTTTATAAGATATCGTTCTATATAAAGTTTGGTAATGTCATTATGCTACTCTGGACGTGATTATCTATGTATCAAAATACATGCATACATACAGTTATACGTGGTTTTTTGATATATGTACAGAAACAAACACGTTTCATGCATACAAATAGACCTATCAACTTTTTTGTGGTATACATACGGATGGGCTTATTACCAGTATGCCACTATGCATACACGTAGGCCTACAACCAGTATGTAGTATGCATATTTGCCATCCGCGAATACAAGACGTATATGTAAAAGTACACGTACTTTCATATGTGAGACCCATACATATCCCGTGGTGATTTGTATTTAGACATATTTACAATTCCCACGTGACACACACACACACACACACACACACTACACATACTATATATATATATATATATATATATATATATATATATATATATATATATTATATATTGGAAAGGATCACAATTTTGCGCGTGATCAAGATATTCCCATGAGTTCACGGGGAACTTATCGTGTTTCATATTCCCCGCGGATTCATAGTAATATATATATATATATATATATATATATATATATATATATATATATATATATATATATATATATATATGTATATATATATTTATATTTATATAATATATATATATATATATATATATATATATATATATATATATATATATATATATATATATATATATATATATATATATATAAAGCTAAAGGTATGTCCTTTCTTGGCGGAGGAGAGGAGGAGGAACTGGTGGCTCGTGGGCCGCTGTTGTGTCTGGTGATCGTGGTTGAACGGCGTTGCGGGGCAGTCTCGATACACTGCCGATATCTGTCAAAATAAACCCGGTGTAAACGAGGCCAGGAGGGCACGCTCGCCGGCTGGAATAAGATACTCCATTCTCGTGACACCCCCAACTCTCCTTCATGGGATCCGATAAAGGACTGGATCACGCCTGAGCGATGGTGATGCGCATTGAGGAACAGGGTTATATTCTGCCCAGGAACGCAAGAAGAAGAGGATCTACTTTGTTATAATATAAGTGACGTTTTCGTGGGTATGATAGAGCCACTTGATGGGGTTATTAGGCGGTGGTGTCTCAATCCCAGGGATCTTTAACTCCTATAATACGATCCTTGAGCACGACGGCACGACCCTTGTGCCCGGCGGCGGTACGATCCTTTACGACGGCGTGGCCTTTGACCTTGACCTTTTAAAAAGAGCCACGTCATGGGGTTACGACGTCGCATCTTAAGGATCGTCCCGCTGTATACACCGTCCATACAATAAGTACTTCCAGCAGAGTGGGAGAACTCCAGTGGATGAATGAAGCCTCTGTTCTGTGTTGTTCTGGGTATGTGAGGGAGGTCCAGGGTGTGTGTGGGGGCGTGAAGCCTTGCTTTTAAAGTTTGGTGCGGCCATATTACCCAGCAGACGTCTGTGTGCCTTAGTGTTTTATAAAGACCTGGATATCACACCAGAACTCTCTTCATCAGCGACTTACGTACTTTACCGCAAGCGTTTTTTGAAAGTTTGAAATCGAGAATTATAATTGTATAGGCTTATTCACTGGTAATTGAGGGGTGGTTAAGCGTACGGGATTTATATCTCTCCATTCATTTATTCGTTACTGTAACGCGGGCAGTATTCGAGTTAATGGGCGAATCCGCCGACTGCTAAACACACGTCCGCCGTCATAAAATTCGCATAAAGCAGTCATAAATGCATGATTTATTGCATTTTTAAGAGCCTCTCGTATTTACATCAAGGGTTATCCTGCTGCTGATGTTGTTCTTAACGGATGGCTGTTCAAAATACATCCAAGTTTTTGTGAGGGATTTTTTTTTTTTTTTTTTTTTTTTTTTTTTTTTTTTTTTTGAGGGGGGGAGGGTGCATTGCGCTTTGACTGTTGTCTTAAACTGGTTCGCATCCCGGTAGTATCGGATGATGGGCTCCCGCTTTCGAGTCCCAAATGGTCACGACAGCCTTCACCACAGGCAGACCTGGCCGAGGAAAATGTTGATGGTAGGAAAATATTGATGGTTATATGTCAGACATTGGCACCAAGAATCTTTTAGTTCTCCCTTTTGATAATCATTTTACTTTACTTCCCATGTTGCTTAAATCCTTTAATGTAAATGTTGCATTCAGCAACAATGATACTATAAAGAATACCTTAATCAGGAACTCACCAGAAAATTCTCCTGGGTGCATCTATAAAGTGCCATGTAGAATTTGTGATAAGTTTTATGTTAGGCAGACTGGTAAAGATCTTTCTGTTAGACTTTAATCACGTTAAAAATTACGATCATTGTATTGACTAGAGTAATGCCATCTCAGTTATTAACTCTAACTCCAATACCACGAGAAATATCACTGAATCTTCTGTCATTAAATACACAAAGAATTATAATCGTAATATTAGTGATGGTCTGTACAAATTGGATAACTTTGTTGTTGATAAAGTTTATGAACAATTTACCTTCTTGTCCACATAATAAGATAATGATACGCTCGTTGTCTGTCTTGGACAATCGCATGTTTACGTCTCTTCGTTGTATATCATCTGACTGTTATATTTCTCTCTTGTGTCTCTCCTGAAGATGTGATTATTACACGAAAGTGCACTTGGGAACTTATCGTGTTTCATTTTCCCCGTGGACTCATAGGAATATATGTATATATATGTATATGTATATATATATATATATATATATATATATATATATATATATATATATATATATATATATATATGTATATATATACATACATTTCTTTGCTTCACCATCAGGACAAATTCTCTTCGTGTGTTGATGCTGCTGTTTCGCCGCTTAGAAATTTTTCCTTTCTTCATGACATTGAGTGATGTCGGTGCCTGCCTGTCTTTTATTCCACTATCGAGTACGTCTTGCCTGTGAATTATTTTCTTATCGTAGTTTCTTACGTTCATGTGAAGTGAGTATAGACCGATTTGTAAAGAAATATTTATTTTTTTTAGTTTTTTTATGATATACGTCAGTCACTGGATGTGTTTGAGTGTTGAGTCATTATGCGTCAGTTACTGGGTGTAAGTATTTGAATATTTTCATTATTCATTAATTAATGCGTGTATTTAAGGGCTGTGTCATCATATATCTGTTACTGGTTGTAAGACTTGACCCTCATACCCTGCGCCGCAGTGTTGGCTCGCTCACCGTCCTCTGTAGGGATTAATTTGGTTTTTGCTCCCGAGAGTTGGCTGCTTATGTGCCCCCCAAAATAGCTAGACCAAGCAGTACTCGGCATGCTGATGCGTCTCATAATGACGGTGTGGTTATTAGCAACTCAAGAGTGGGCCGTTTTGATAACCGTTTTATTCCCACACTTCGAAGCTTTGGAACTCTCTACTCTCTCATGTCTTTCCCAATAACTATGACCTGGTACATTTTGAAAGACAGGTTTTTTCCTACTTCCTTCAAAAGTCGTAAGTTCTTTCCCTTTTCTCTTCTTTTCCCTTCTCATTAACCTCTCTACATTTCAATGAAGGCCCGGCCTTGATGTGGACTTTTCTTCGTGACTGGAGCCTTTAACGTAAAAAGGAAGAAAAAAAAAATAACTACTGTGACATCAATTACTTGGTCTAAGTGTTAGAGTGTTGTGTCATTATACATCAGTTAGTGGTTGTAAGTAGTTGAGTATTGATCCGTTATGCATTATTTACTGAGTTTAAAGTATTTGAATGTTGTGTCGTCATACATCAGTTAGAGGGTGTAAGTGCCTGAGTACTGTGTCATTATACATCAGGTACTGGGTGTGTAAGTAGATGATGTCCGTGCATATCAGAGCATAAGTTAGACAGAGGAGAAGCTTTGGAGTAGTTCGGTAATTACCTGAGCTGTTTTCAAGCACCACAATATCCAGAGTTTCATGAATCTTCTTTTTAAAGTCGTGAGTTTCCTGCATTTTTCTTCCTGTAGGAAAATGAAAAAACCTATTTTTTTTTCGAAACATTCGCCATTCAAGACGATATCTAGACTTTACGGCCGACGGCGGGTTACAGCAGGGGGAAGTTAGCGCCACAGTGGTAAATATCACTTCAAGACGAGGATGCATTCGTTCTCTCATGTCTCCGGCGATGTTTGTGGTTGGGTGTATCTGTGAAGCATAAAATATTTTACTGTTCCCTGGAGATGGCTGGACCCGTCCGGCGGCTGGGGGCTGCTGGTGCATCCAAAAAGAATATTATCTTCTACACAGGGTCATGGATCACTGACCGCTAGCTAGTTGGTTCGCTGGCTGGCTGGCTGGCTGGCCAGAATCACACTCCCTTGCCTCATGGTGGAGGGAATCTACCGCTTGTACTCCCCGTTCAGGTTTGTCATCCTGCTTAGCCGTGTATACGCGTCTGTAAATGTACGAGTATATTTCTCCCTCCTGTTTAGATTTTTCTCATTCTGTGTAGATAGCTGTATACATATATATATCCGTAAGGATACATGACTATGTATATAATAATCTCTTGTTTAGATTTCTCATTGTCTATTGTTAGCAATAGATATCGATTGAGGTTTTATTTCTCTTCACCTAATTACTTACTGTTTCAATTAGCGATTAAAGTATGGTTTCGTCTGTAGGGTGAAATGGTTTTACGAAGAAATATGAAAATAGGTAAATAATATGTTTCCTTAGGAATCAGGGCATAATGTAAGTGGATCCAGTGAACGTCGCTAACTATTGCCAGAGTTACTAGAAGTATTTCCACTAGAGACCTGATCATACAGGAGGATGTGTGTGTGTGTGTGTGTGTGTGTGTGTACTTTCCATCCGTTCGTGGGCAGGGCTATGTGGAAAGAGGAATTTATATGCGACAGATCAAGGTAACGAGGTACTCTGCATCGAGATACACTAGACGCCGGAAATATGAGAAAGAGGCCGTTGTTGGTGTGTATAAAGAAGGAAGAGGCTTCAAAGGCAGGAAGTGTGAGTGTGTGTGTGTGTGGACTCATAGGAATATATATATATATATATATATATATATATATATATATATATATATATATATATATATATATATATATATATACATAATCCCTTGGGATAGGGGAGAAAGAATACTTCCCACGTATTCCCTCCGTGTCTTAGAAGGCGACTAAAACGGGAGAGAGCGGGGGACTGGAAATCCTCCCCTCCCGTTTTTTAATTTTCCAAAAGAGGAACAGCGAAGGAGGCCAAGTGAGGATATTCCCTCAAAGGCTCAGTCCTCTATTCTTAGCGCTACCTCGCTAACGTGGGAAATGGCGAATAGTATGAAAAACAGAAAATTCTGCTCCTTCTCCTCTCACTCGATCTGCATCTCGTCTCGGCACAACTCCCTCAGTGAACTCAGACTTGGACAGGATATCTCCGTCGGGTAGACGAAATCTGGTTGAGTTGAATGCCTCCCAAGACCCAGTTTCTGCCCATGTCTCTATCGAAAATTCCTCACAACTTTCTTCTATTCTCTGACGGTTCTGTAATTCTATCTCTTGAATCAGTGAACATACTTGGTATTGCTATAACATCCACTCTGTTCTGGGCACCCCACTTTACGGAAATAGCTAAGTTTGCCTCTTTTAAAAACTGAGTCTTGTGTAGATGTCGAAGTTTCTTTTCTTCTGAACAGTTGCTCCGGTTATACAAAGGATTGATCCGTTTTTGTATGTAGTACTGCTCTCACGTCTGGGGTGGTTCTGTCGAAAGCTGTCTGATTTATATACTCTCTCAGGCTGACTTCAGAACTCTTGCCTACGCCGCATCGTTGGTTCACTTTCCCACTTCTATAGGTATTATTTTCTGCTCCCGAGAGCTGGCTGCTTGTGTGCCCCTCCACTAGCTAGACCACGCAATACACAGCGAGCTACTGCTTCAGGTGATTGCCGTTTGGCCATTGACAGCTCAAGGCTGGGCCGTTTTGATAACTGTTTATTTCCCTGCGCGTCGAAGCTTTGGAATTTTCTACAGTCTCATATTTTTCTCAATAACTATGACCTGGCACATTTCAAAAGACAGGTTTTTCACTTCCTCCAAAATTCATAAATACTTCCCCTTGTCTTATCTTTTCCTCTTTCATTAAACTCTCTATATTTCAATTAAGGCCCGGCCTTGATTTGGACTTTTGTCCTTGACTGGAGCCTCCAACGTAAAGAAAAAATGGAAAGAAATATCCTGTGTAAACCAGCTGACGGATGGCAGGATGTTCCATGGTTACAAGAAACTCTGTGGTGGTGCAGTGAAGGAGGTCGATCGCTTGGGGTTTGATGTGCGATTGCAGCGCCAGATATCTACAGATTGGAACGGATTGAGATGGAGGAGTTCATTGGTAAAGGGAAGTGTAGCAAGAGGCGCTAACTGTGCACGGAAGAAAACCAATGGCTTGCTAGCAGCAGGCGAGAAGCTGTGGGGAAGCCAGACTGGTTAAGTCTGCAAGAAATCTCGTGTATATAACTATGTATTGTGTGTATGACTGTTTTTCGTGTATATGATTGTGTATATGACTGTCGTATATTGTGTATATGAACGTGTATATTCTGTATATGACCGTGTTTTTTTGTGTATGTTGTGTATAGGACTGGGCAAGATGTAGCTTGAATCTTGCTGGCTTGTGTCTTCATGTTGTTGTCTCGTTTACAAAGAAGATTCAATCCGTCTCTTCAGTATAGGTAGCGGTGGATCATGCTGTGTGTGACGTAATAAACGTAGGTAGCTCAAGATGACTTACGATCATCCTCGCGGTCATTTATATCTGACTGACGATGACGACTTCGTTATAACTCACCCGTTGTATGTTCTCGTCTCCCTCAGGTAAGGATGGCTGAAGGTCTCCACCAGTGCTTTGAATGAGGCCTTGACCCAGCGGTGACTTGACTTTGGAGGACCGGGGGAAGGATGGGATGTTCATCTTCATTCAGGTAAGATGTTTGCCCAATTCCATTTCCAGTCAGCTGAATACCAATATTTCGTGGTACGGAGAGAACGCTGTCTGTAGTGTTTTTAGGGGATTTTGATCATTGCAGGTGTGCTCAAAAGCTGTTGGTGGTTGCGTAGGCTTGTCTTGTACTGAATGTTAATTAAGGTAAGTCTGTGAAAGCCGTCTGAAGTTTATTTGATTTCGTGTTAAATGTGCGTAGAAAGTGTTCACTTAGTACACATACTCTACGGAAAACTGCAGGAATGTGGAACGCGGTTCGACATTGAGGGGAGTTGACATAGTTTATTGGTGTGGGGAGTTAGTTCATCAGTGAGGGGAGTTGATGTAGTTCATTGATGTGGGGAGTTAGTTCATCAGTGAGGGGAGTTGATGTTGTTCATTGGTGTGGGGACTTAGTTCAGCAATGAGGGGAGGTGATGTAGTTCATTGGTGAGGGGAGTTAATATAGTTCAGCAGTGACGGAAGTTGACGTAGAGACTTATACACTAAAGTACTTGGAATATTTCATTTCGAGAATTGACTCTACATCACTTTCTGTGAACTCAAAATCAAATGTATTAAAGTTTTATGACTGAAGAAGCAAAGGGCGTATTCTAATATGCTCAAATCATAGTCTTCAACAAGTATGATTGTTTCACCTGTACTGAGTCTAGAAGCTTTTAACGGAAAAGGAAAAAAAAATATAATAGTTATCGAGAGATACGAACCCACGACCACCATTGTGTGCACTTAGGAAACTACCAGTGTTGGTGTGTATCATTCTAGACGCCCAAGAGTGACCGACAGCTACTGTGATAGACTCATACACTGAGCGAAGACTCCGTCTGCAGCGTGTCCTGTAGATCGGTGTACGCGCTAGGCGATGTTATTCTCCGACCTTAAAGCACCTTACGAGTGCTACTGTATGCGGATGATGGCGATGCTCCCTCAGCTAGATCAGAGGAGGAAGAGGGGTTTTGATGGACGGGTAGCCAGGTCGCTTCGGCGTGTGATGGAGTGGGATGGAAGATATTGAGAGATGGTCACTGGCGATTGTAACTTCAGGTTGAATGGGAAAGTTTGAGTGTGTGGTTAGGTATAACTATGGAGATTTCCCTGGTGATTTGGTATGGATGACAGTGAGCAAACTGACCCTGAAGTTAGGAGCCATGTAGATGTGAAGGGCACAAACAGATCCTCTGAATGATACGACTTCAAACTTCGTGTTTTTAAGGCATGCGTTGAAAAGGAAATTGCCCCAAACCCTGTTGTGGAAAACACCGTTTTCATAGGTCTAGGCATATATGTATGTAAAAAACGAGAAGAATAAATTGCATATGATAATGTGAGTTAGGATAATCGACGAATGAAATGATCAAATGGAGAAAAAAAAGATGTGTGATGTGAAGTGATTTACAAATGTAGTCTTGTGGATGGAAGATTTTGGTATGGCCGTGTGGGAGGTGTGGCAGATGATAGGCTGCTGGTGAAGATCTGGTGGAGGTTTGTAGGTAAGCGTTCGGCGAGAGGTTAGTAAATCGCAGGTCATATGAGCTGGTGCGTTTGTGGGTGCATCTCTCCTCGCAGCAAGCTGTGCGTTTCTGGTTCTCTCTGATGACACACACAGCCTCTCAAGAACCCGGTGGTTTGCTGCTGTTTGCATTATTCTCTTGTTTACCTTTATATATATTCAGTGGAATGATGGATCTGTTGTTCACTAGACGTAAGTTAAGAATGGTTTTAGAGGCCTAAAAGGCTGTTCGTGGATGAACCACCATATTGAACTAGAATGAAGTATGATAGATTCTGAAAGAAGTAAGATTTTGGTCCTTGGAGAAATATTTGTTCCTCAACTTTTTAGTCGTCGAATATCGGGCAAGATCGTGGAGAAGTATTACAGATATGAGAATATCACGTCACACACCGGCATGGGAGAGCTGATGAAGCAACTGCAGGCCAGATACTACGGGAACTCGTAACCTCCTCCCTGCTGAGTGGATCCCAGTAGGGGATGTTAAAAGTGGTATGGCAACGTGCACTGCTGCTATAAGCATTCTGGGGACGTCAGGTTGTGACTCCATAACGTTCCTGGTTAGGGTGATGCGTATTTTTTTTTTTCTTTCAAGATTTTTCATGTCGCACTCATCGATGTTGGAAATTCAGTGTTCGTAATAAACAGCAAAAGAGACTTGCAAGTCGTTACTTACTCAGTATACAATGCTATACTGGGATATATATTACACTCATGACTGTATGTTCCTCACACACTTCTAGTTATACTGTATAAGTGCTCCTGTCTACACGACACTTCCTTTAGTATAACGACATTGTAGACATGTCTGTGCTGCTGTGTATCATGATTATTGCCCGCAGGTCGGCAGCTCCCATCATGGCCACATCTCACTACCTGATTTCCTTTAACGTATGATCACGGCATGGGTCCTGCCACGCATGACTCTGTAAACAAATAAGGTCTTCCGTCTCATGTTTGATCGCTTCTTCAGGCAGGTAGCCGTTAAGGGCAATAGATCGGCAGTTTTATGGGCGTGTTGTGCATGGGTTTACGACCGGCTGTTCTCCAGTCACCCGTGATGAACTAGCCAGGAACCGCCCGTCTGGGGGTTGGGGGAAGAGACCTGTGGGCGTCAGGTCATGTGAACTGGCCAGAAGCCAACTTTCTGGGGGACCTGTGGGCGTGAGGTCATGTGAACTGGTCAGAAACCGCCCGTCTGTGGGATCTGTGGGCGTGAGGTCATGTGAACTGGTCAGGAACCGCCCGTCTGTGGGACCTGTGGGAGTGAGGTCATGTGAACTGGTCAGGAACCGCCCGTCTGTGGGACCTGTGGGCGTGAGGTCATGTGAACTGGTCAGAAACCGCCCGTCTGTGGGACCTGTGGGCGTGAGGTCATGTGAACTGGTCAGAAACCTACCCGTCTGGCGAACCGGTGGGCGTGAGTCTGTGTGAACCGCCCGTCTGACGAACCGGTGGGCGTGAGTTTGTGTGAACCGCTCCTCTTGGTGTCCCGTGTGTATTGTGCGGTGTGGAGTTTGATGCTAACACAGAAGACGTCGACCGGTTCACTAGGGCACGAAGGCTGGTGGAGTAGGTCAGGCTCTGCAAACCTCGTCGCCACGCCATATGAATTCCTTCCTCCCTCCCACCACCCATCCCAGACCTGCCCATCTTAGGTCCCGCCAGAGGAGATGAGGAAAGGAAGTTTCGCCGTAGACCTGTGCAGAATATTCGGCCACATATGTTTAATTGTTCTCTGCGGGGGACGTGGCAGGCGTAGGATTTACCTACATGGTTAAGATCTTTCACGATTTCGTTCAAACTGTGAATATATATATATATATATATATATATATATATATATATATATATATATATATATATATATATATATATATATATATAGAGAGAGAGAGAGAGAGAGAGAGAGAGAGAGAGAGAAAGAGAGAGTATTTTATTCTTTCATGCCTGTTCGTCGTTCCACGTGTTAACAAGGTGGCAAGAGGAATAGACGAAGAAAATGCCTTATCCTCCCAGTCTTTCTTTAGCTGTCATATATATATATATATATATATATATATATATATATATATATATATATATATATATATATATGTGTGTGTGTGTGTGTGTGTGTGTGTGTGTCTGTGTGTGTGTGTGTGTGTGTGTGTGTGTGTGTGAGTGTTTTATATTAGATTGCCGTTTCTCACGTTAACGGGATAGCGTCAGGAACAGAAGAATAGAGGCGGCATCCGCTCACTTCCTTTCCCTAGCTGTTATGTGTAATGTAGTGAAACCACAGCTCCCTATCCACATCCAGACCCCACAGACCTTTCCATGGTTTACCCCAGACGCTTCACATGTCCTGGTTCATTCCGGTGACAGCACGTCGACCTCGGTATACCACATCATTGCAGTTCACTTTATTACGTGCACGCCTATCACCCTCCTGTATGTTCAGGCTCCGATCGCTCAGAATCTTTTTCACTTCATCGTTCCACTTCCAGTTTGGTCTCCCACTTCACCTTGTTCCCTACACCTCTGACACACATATCCTCTTTGTCAACCTTTTCCTCACTCATTCTCTCCATCCGTCCACATCCTCTTCTTTTTACGATCGCACCCCTCTCTTACCCTATCAATACTAACTCGATCAAACCATATATATATATATATATATATATATATATATATGTAAAGGTTTTTGGGGTATGGTTGAGGATAAAGGGTTTTGGTTTCAGTGCATTGCCCACGTCAGCAATGGATGTGAGCGAATGCGGCGTTTCTTCGTCGTGTTTCTAGCGCTACCTCGATAACGCTATCCCGAGTCGGGACTTCAAACACCCGAAGAAATGTAATCGATCCCACACACACACACACACACACACACACACACACACACACACACACACACACACACACACACACACACACACACACACATACAGATGCCTTTTAAAGTGATTTACCTTTTCATCCGACATGACTTCTTCGATTAGTGCATGCTTCGCGTCGTGGCGTGTCTTCTGCCACATGAGAAAACCTGGTCTGGCTGTGGGAGGAGGAAGGGACACGGTATGATCAACAACAGGCGCTGTGTCTACCCTCAGATTTAAGGAGGTAATTTAAGGGTAACTTATTTAGGGTATTTCCTCTATTTCTCCCCAAAATACAGTAGATGGAATTAGAAAGTCATTGATGTATTTTTAGGAGTCACGATTAAGACTATCCACGTTATTGAGTTAAATCGTTGCTGGCGAAGCCATGCCAGAACCCACCTTTGCACCGACGCGACGTTGTCTTTAGAGAGTGTTTAGTGAAGCGAAACCTCTCCAGCCATAACTGCCTTGGGACGCCCCCGGGGGAAACATTACAACCAGAGGGAGGCTCGGCGCCAGCCATTACGATACGTGGGAAACTGAGTGTGTATAATCAGGGGTTAAGGTTGGGGGTTCTGGGGCGTCAGGGCGCACCGTGTGAGGCTGCAGTCTTGTGTGGTACTCAGGGAGGGAGTGGGTATATATATATATATATTTTTTTTTTTTTTTTTTTTTTATACTTTGTCGCTGTCTCCCGCGTTTGCGAGGTAGCGCAAGGAAACAGACGAAAGAAATGGCCCAACCCCCCCCATACACATGTACATACACACGTCCACACACGCAAATATACATACCTACACAGCTTTCCATGGTTTACCCCGGACGCTTCACATGCCTTGATTCAATCCACTGACAGCACGTCAACCCCTGTATACCACATCGCTCCAATTCACTCTATTCCTTGCCCTCCTTTCACCCTCCTGCATGTTCAGGCCCCGATCACACAAAATCCTTTTCACTCCATCTTTCCACCTCCAATTTGGTCTCCCTCTTCTCCTCGTTCCCTCCACCTCCGACACATATATCCTCTTGGTCAATCTTTCCTCACTCATTCTCTCCATGTGCCCAAACCATTTCAAAACACCCTCTTCTGCTCTCTCAACCACGCTCTTTTTATTTCCACACATCTCTCTTACCCTTACGTTACTTACTCGATCAAACCACCTCACACCACACATTGTCCTCAAACATCTCATTTCCAGCACATTCATCCTCCTGCGCACAACTCTATCCATAGCCCACGCCTCGCAACCATACAACATTGTTGGAACTACTATTCCTTCAAACATACCCATTTTTGCTTTCCGGGATAATGTTCTCGACTTCCACACATTTTTCAAGGCTCCCAAAATTTTCGCCCCCTCCCCCACCCTATGATCCACTTCCGCTTCCATGGTTCCATCCGCTGACAGATCCACTCCCAGATATCTAAAACACTTCACTTCCTCCAGTTTTTCTCCATTCAAACTCACCTCCCAATTGACTTGACCCTCAACCCTACTGTACCTAATAACCTTGCTCTTATTCACATTTACTCTTAACTTTCTTCTTCCACACACTTTACCAAACTCCGTCACCAGCTTCTGCAGTTTCTCACATGAATCCGCCACCAGCGCTGTATCATCAGCGAACAACAACTGACTCACTTCCCAAGCTCTCTCATCCCCAACAGACTTCATACTTGCCCCTCTTTCCAAGACTCTTGCATTTACCTCCCTAACAACCCCCATCCATAAACAAATTAAACAACCATGGAGACATCACACACCCCTGCCGCAAACCTACATTCACTGAGAACCAATCACTTTCCTCTCTTCCTACACGTACACATGCCTTACATCCTCGATAAAAACTTTTCACTGCTTCTAACAACTTGCCTCCCACACCATACATTCTTAATACCTTCCACAGAGCATCTCT
>NC_092233.1:20998923-21061423 GCF_036320965.1 Panulirus ornatus | reverse complement strand
TTAGTATGGAACAAAACCTCAAGATGTCTTTTGTGACCTGACGAGAAGTGTTCGAGCGTGTCAGGGTGAGGATCCTCTCGCTCTGTAAGGAGACTTCGTCTGCAGTAATCGTTCCCAAGGATGATAACAAGTTTTGCATTAGGATCCCCGACTCGAGCACGCCTGTCGTTTTGAATTCGAAGGTGTCCGTGTGTGTGTGTGTGTGTGTGTGTGTGTGTTTGTGAGTGTGTGTGTGTGTGTGTGTGTGTGTGTCCATGCGTGAATTAGTTCATCAAGGCCATGTACACGTCTCTCCATCACTCCGCCTGAGGTTAAAGGTTGTGGGGAGAAGTTTTGTTTAAAGGCAGTTTTATAAACGTGTAGGATGGTGAAGTGAGGGAGTTAGGAGCACTGGATGACGCTGGCGTTTAAGAAGTGGTTAGGTTATTAGCAAGAGGTCTTCTTCTTCTTGTAATGTATTTAGCATAATTTCTTTATTAGTTTATTATAGACAAAACTTATTATCATTATTGTTGTTGTTATTATTATTATCATTATTGTTATTATTATTATTATTATTATTTTTATTATCATTATTATTATTATTATTATTATTATTATTATTATTATTATTATTGATGTATTATGCATTATCATTCCGTTAGTTTATTGTTATTATACATAGATATTTATACATTCATTTATTCATTATGCGTGTGTGCGTGTGTGTGTTTGTGTGTGTATCAGCCAGTCTCTTGTTAACTCCCAGCATGTGAAGCTCAGGCTACACCCAACTCAGTGACTTGTAAGATAATATTTTTGGTGTGGCAACACCATCACATAAAGTGTCATTCATCTGTACACATCCTGTTGCTCACTCGCTTGCAGTGTTACCAGTTGTTACCACTGTGTCACAAGGTGTGCAGTCACGTGTCTAGCAGCGTTACGGTAACCTGTCCTCTGGATAGACGGTTCGTAAGTGTTAAGTGAACGTTGGGTCTGGCATTACCGGTTCGAATGGTGGACTGGGTGCTAGGTGATGCTGTTCCCAGTACTTGCAATCATTTCAGTGATGTGAGGGGGTCATTATCTCGCTGCTCGTGGGCGGCGATGTGCCCCGCTCGTGTTCCATTCGTGGGTACATCATCAAGGTTGTGAAGGGTATATATAACCAGAGGTATTTGATGTAGTCTGATGAGATTTTTAACAGTTTTAGGTTCTACCTTTGTCTGTCTGTCCATAGCTATTTATGTTTGAATTCTCTCTCTCTCTCTCTCTCTCTCTCTCTCTCTCTCTCTCTCTCTCTCTCTCTCTCTCTCTCTCTCTCTCTCTCTCTCTCTCTCTCTCTCTCTCTCTCTCTCTCTCTCTCTCTCTCTCTCTCTCTCTCTCTCTCTCTCTCTCTCTCTCTCTCAGACATGTTCGCCATTTCCCACGTGAGCAAGGTAACGTCAAGAACAGATGACTGACGCCTCAGAGGGAAAATTCCTCACTTGGCTCCTTGCTCTGTTCCTTCTTTTGGAAAGTAATACTGGGAAGAGGGGTTTCCAGCCACCCTTTACTTTGTAATCACTCCTGCAGTCCAAGGTTGCGCTACTTCCACTCGCAGGGAGATGTAGAATCCTTTGCCGTGAGAAATTCCTTCGTCGAGACTGTCATGCCAGTCATAAAGCCTCGCCCAAAGGTGGCTTTTCACTCGCGGCGTAACCTCGAGCAGGCGGAGTCCGGCAACACCGACATACCGATTCACCACGAGCACTTAGTCATATACCTTCGTCTGCCACTGTGTCATACTGCCACCATTGATGTGGACCTCCACACGAGTGACACAAAGGGTGGTGGAATCTCTGCTCCTCCTGTTTGGGGTGTGTGCAGAAAGGTATAAGCGGAACTCCCTCCCCCCTTGTCGTAATAAGTTGATTCCTGATTCGCACATCCTTGATCCAGTATCGGAGGAGGAGGAGGAGGAGGGAGAGAGGAGGGAGGTCTGTAAATCCTCCCACGCAGCACCCCACACACGTCGGTGGGTCCATGTTGTACCAGGGAGGCAGGGAGGCAGGCAAGGAGGGGCTGATGCCGGGGTGGAGTATACACAGCGAGATCCGGGACCATGAATGATCCTGCACGTAACGCCGCCACCACCTCTGACTGCCGTCCCTCACTCATCTGCAGGGCTCCAGCGGGACGGCCTCTGGAGGACGAGGAGGAGGAGGTGTCCTGTGCGTGGTGTCTGCTCCGTGTGGCGTCTTCTCGGGACGTTCTATCTCGTCCGACCAGCGACGTGGAGAAGGCTTTTGTTCGCGGGTTCCTCTGCTTGAGCGATCTGTCTGCCCTCCAATATTTACCATGATAATCTTTGGGTTTCTGATCCCCTCATGTCCCACAAACAACCTCGAAGAGACCCAGTGGTCTGTCGCCTTACGCAATCCTTTGTGTTTTTGGCCTTCGTTGCTCTTAACGAATGCAAAAGGCTTTTATTTGAACGAAATTACGGGTTCCTTTTTGTTGCTATAACTGAATTAAAATGGCTTTTGTATGTTCAACTGGTTACTGATATGTAAATGTCTCTGTCGTTTGGAGATTATTTAGTTTTTTTTTGCATTTACATGGACACTCGAAGCAAGTTTCACTTTAATTAATTTTTGAATTCGTGATTTGTCAGATGAAAAAAAGAAATTGTACCGAAATTAAAATTATTTTTTTCCCTTGAACTGAAGTGATTTAAACGTCACCGTGAATGTTTCAAAGCCATTCAGATACTAGATTTCATTTTATATGTTTCCTTTATTGTACTTAATCGCCGTCTCCCGAGTCATCGAAGTAGCGCAAGGAAACAGACGAGGAATGGCCCAACCCACCCACATACACTTGTATATACATAAACGCCCATACACGCACATATACATACATACCTATACATTTACCTTACACATGCATATACATATACAGACATACACATATGTACACATGTACATATTCATACTTGCTGCCTTCATCCATTCATATATATATATATATATATATATATATATATATATATATATATATATATATATATATATATATATATATATGTAAAATCATAATATGACAAACATTGGTTCTCTTTTGATTCATTGTCCTCACAACACTTAGCATACTAACCTTCGTCGTACCAGCTGCTGTCCACATACCATATTATTTGTATTTTTTTGAAGTGTTTATTGCTTCAGGCGTTTCTGTTATTGTTATTATTATTATTATTATTATTATTATTATTATTATTATTATTATTATTAATTATTATTATTATTATTATATTATTATTATTATTATTATTATTATTATTATTATTATTATTATTATTTTGATATTAGTATTATTGTTATCATTATTATCCTTATTATTATTATTATTATCATTATCATTATTATCATTATCATTATTATTATCATTATCATTATTATCATTATCCTTAAGGACAGGCGACAAAGAATGTTGCTCACGTATCTTCCTGCATGTCGTAAAAGGCGGCACCTATGAGGGGTAGGAGTTGTGTGGATGTGGGGGGGGGATCCTTCCCTTCTGTATTATCACTCTCGAAGCGAGGTTTTTTCCTCGAAGTTTCAGTTGATAGTTCTTTATATTACCTCGCTTGGAGATGGGGGTGGGGAGTGGGGGGGAGGACAAAGAGAGAGAGTATTGAAAGATAATAATAATAATAATGATAGTATTTACTGTTATTATTATTATTATTATTATTATTATTATTATTATAATTATTATTATTGTTATTATTATTATTATTATTATTATTATTATTATTATTATTATTATTATTGTTATTATTATTATTATTATAGTTGTTGTTGTTCTTGTTTTTATTATTATCATTATTGTATCTGTTGTTGCTTTCGTCGTCGTTGTTGTTGTTGTTGTTGTTGTTACTCGTTGATTGTTTTTCTTGCTCAGAACTCGAACTCGGAGTAATTACAGTCCTTACAGAGAAGCAAGAAGTTTTCCTCTTTGTTTCCTTCTATAAACTGATCAGAAGGTGCGCCATGTGAGTACATTTCACACACCATGTCGAAATGTTTATTTCTCTCCTGCATTAGTGGATCCGTGGAGAGTGGCGAGTGTTTTAAAACATTAGGCGTGATTCAGATATTCTAGCAACTCACCAGTTACGGCATCTGTGTCCAGAATAACTTTCACACACACACACACACACACACACACACACACACACTGCGACCCAGGGAGTGGAGGGAACTGGTCATGCGACCCAGGGAGTGGAGGGGACTGGTCATGCGACCCAGGGAGTGGTGGTGGGGACTGGTCATTGACGAGGCCTGCCTTGTAGCAGGCTGAGATCGCTCAGCTAATCTGAGACGGTCAGTTAATCATGGAATTCTTAAGGAGTCACAATACACGCCAGGCCACTTTATATAATCAGCATGTGACGTATGTTTTCCCCATTTCGAAAGGAGTACAGATTATATCCAGGGGTTGTTAAAGAATGCAAAGCTGGTTCAGCCACAAGAGCACCACCTGTTGATTCGGTCATGGAGGAGTGGCGAGGTCTTGGAGGGCAGTCGATCTCGGTCTTTGAGGTCAGTCGAGGTCGGTCTTGGAGGGCAGTCGATCTCGGTCTTTGAGGGCAGTCGAGTGCGGTCATGGAGGGCAGTCGATCTCGGTCTTTGAGGGCAGTCGAGTTCGGTCTTGGAGGGCAGTCGATCTCGGTCATGGAGGGCAGTCGAGTTCGGTCATGGAGGGCAGTCGAGGTCTTGGAGAGACGTGATATCATCCTCTTGGCGAGGCCCAGTTCCCTTGTGCTCTGCACTGGTAGCTCAGGGGGATCAGCAGGGTGTGTGTCTCTCCCTTATCCAGCCAGTGTGGCAAGTGCCAGTTCCCCAGGTTGTGTGGGAGAGCTGGGATTTGATGGTCGACTAATATAGTTTCGGCGATTTTGACTTTAAGGCGTCATAGTCATCGTCTTTGTGGAAGGTGGTACTCCATTGTGAATTTGAATATCTGCCTTCGATTTTTCTACGCTTGGTCGTCTTATGTCTGCCTCGTCTGGGACCACGTACGAGTAGTTGTTCAATGCTTCAGATTCATCCGAGAATCAGTTGATTCTGATGATCCAAGACACTCGAAATGTCAAGAGTAAAACGTTTTGGGAGCGAATCGACCGTCACTTTCAGTATGTTATTCATATTTCTTGGTTGCTAATAAAGTAGTAATCAGGATATATATATATATATATATATATATATATATATATATATATATATATATATATATATATATATATATATATATCGAGGATGTAAGGCATGTGTACGTGTAGGAAGAGAGGAAAGTGATTGGTTCTCAGTGAATGTAGGTTTACGGCAGGGGTGTGTGATGTCTCTCCATGGTTGTTTAATTTGTTTATGGATGGGGTTGTTAGGGAGGTAAATGCAAGAGTTTTGGAAAGAGGGGCAAGTATGAAGTCTGTTGGGGATGGGAGAGCTTGGGAAGTGAGTCAGTTGTTGTTCGCTGATGATACAGCGCTGGTGGCTGATTCATGTGAGAAACTGCAGAAGCTGGTGACTGAGTTTGGTAAAGTGTGTGAAAGAAGAAAGTTAAGAGTAAATGTGAATAAGAGCAAGGTTATTAGGTACAGTAGGGTTGAGGGTCAAGCCAATTGGGAGGTGAGTTTGAATGGAGAAAAACTGGAGAAAGTGAAGTGTTTTAGATATCTGGGAGTGGATCTGGTAGCGGATGGAACCATGAAAGCGGAAGTGGATCATAGGGTGGGGGAGGGGGCGAAAATCCTGGGAGCCTTGAAGAATGTGTGGAAGTCGAGAACATTATCTCGGAAAGCAAAAATGGGTATGTTTGAAGGAATAGTGGTTCCAACAATGTTGTATGGTTGCGAGGCGTGGGCTATGGATAGAGTTGTGCGCAGGAGGATGGATGTGCTGGAAATGAGATGTTTGAGGACAATGTGTGGTGTGAGGTGGTTTGATCGAGTAAGTAACGTAAGGGTAAGAGAGATGTGTGGAAATAAAAAGAGCGTGGTTGAGAGAGCAGAAGAGGGTGTTTTGAAATGGTTTGGGCACATGGAGAGAATGAGTGAGGAAAGATTGACCAAGAGGATATATGTGTCGAAGGTGGAGGGAACGAGGAGAAGAGGGAGACCAAATTGGAGGTGGAAAGATGGAGTGAAAAAGATTTTGTGTGATCGGGGCCTGAACATGCAGGAGGGTGAAAGGAGGGCAAGGAACAGAGTGAATTGGAGCGATGTGGTATACCGGGGTTGACGTGCTGTCAGTGGATTGAATCAAGGCATGTGAAGCGTCTGTGGTAAACCATGGAAAGCTGTGTAGGTATGTATATTTGCGTGTGTGGACGTATGTATATACATGTGTATGGGGGTGGGTTGGGCCATTTCTTTCGTCTGTTTCCTTGCGCTACCTCGCAAACGCGGGAGACAGCGGCAAAAAAAAAAAAAAAAAAAAAAAAAAAAAAAAAAATATATATATATATATATATATATATATATTCATTTATATTTACTTATTTGTTGTACTTACTCGCTGTCTCCCGCGTTAGCGAGGTAGCGCAAGGAAAGAGACGAGGAATGACCCAACTCACCCACATACACATGTATGTACATAAACGTCCACACATGCGCATATACATATACAGTTCAGCGTATACATACATATACATACACAGACTTATACATATATACTCATACTTGCTGCCTTCATCCATTCTCCACGCCACCCTGCCACACATGAAATAGCATCCCCCTCACTCCAGCGAGGTATATATATATATATATATATATATATATATATATATATATATATATATATATATATATATACCTCGCTGGAGTGAGGGGGATGCTATTTCATGTGTGGCAGGGTGGCGTGGAGAATGGATGAAGGCAGCAAGTATGAGTATATATGTATAAGTCTGTGTATGTATATGTATGTATACGCTGAACTGTATATGTATATGCGCATGTGTGGACGTTTATGTACATACATGTGTATGTGGGTGAGTTGGGTCATTCCTCCTCTCTTTCCTTGCGCTACCTCGGTAACGCGAGAGACAGCGATTAAGTACAACAAATAAGTAAATATAAATGAATATATATATATATATATATATATATATATATATATATATATATATATATATATATATATATATTTACAATGTGTCAAGCTTTAATTACCATTAGTTAGAGATTGTGCCCCCAAACCAATTTCACTTATTCCGTCAGAAATATGTTTGCGCTCAGAATATGTAAACTCGAAGTGGTTCGCAATTGGAGTTATTAAACGAAAGGAATGTCTTCCCTGGTAGTGCATTACCGAAATCACGAGCAGGTGAAATAGAACCAAGAAAATTGCGCATGGGAAGGAATGTGAGATTGTTTAAAGACTTAAGTGCACATAATCATGGAATTACTTGGGAGGGAGAGGTAACTGGTACCTGATGGTTTAAATCGGGGTAATCTGCTGGTGGACATTAACCGAACCCACATTGGAGTACAAGGGATAGCCAGGTAACGGAAGACTTGATATCAGGTCTGTGACGAAGTTATCTGCTGGAAGAAAGTAATAGTACCCACATGGGAGATACTGATAACAGAAGACCTGATGGTCTGTGATGAGGTTATCTGCTGGAGGACATTGACAAAATCCACGTGGGAGTACATTGGGGAGCTAGATAACAGAAGACCTGGTGGTCTATAACGAGGTTATCTGCTGGAAAATAGTAACAGCATCCCGATATCATATCTGTAGATAGAAACAAGATTAGTAAAGCAGAAGGCTCCTCACCCACCCGACACTCCTTCAGACATACCGATAGCTTGTGTGTCCATCATCCTAGACCAAAGGTCACCAATGACAAAACCAAAGGTCACCGTTGACGAGACCAAAGGTCACCGTTGACGAGACCAAAGGTCACCGTTGACGAGACCAAAGGTCACCGTTGACGAGACCAAAGGTCACCGTTGACGAGACCAAAGGTCACCGTTGACGTAGAGTCAGGTGAAGTGACTTTGTTTTGCAGGTACTGTGTTCGAACCGAGTCTACACGACCCATTGCGAGGTAAAGTCACATGAGAATAAGCGTATATACCTGACCGTAATGCAGAACGGAACTAGCAAATCTTATGCGAGGTTGTATGAGACGCAGGAAGACGGGAGTTTTTATAATCGGGTCCTGTCTTGTGTATGACGTGGATAGACGTCTGGAATCCATGCTAGCAAGGATGGCCTGTGATGAATGTCTGTGTGGGCTTTGTCCTAAGTTGTGTGGCTGAGGATGTGGTGTGAAGACACGCAAGGTGAACAGGGCTAGTCTTAGATCGTTGCGTGGAGAGAAGTGGCGTTGACATGATGGTTGGGAAAGGTGCAGTATAACCAGACACAAGCCACCCCTCAAACGATTTTCACTGGCTCCAAACATGAGCTGGTTTTCCCACTTTGCATTTCACGGCATAAGACACAGCGTGCATGTCTCTGTCAAATTGCTTTATTGTATACCGTTTATAAGACTGTTCTAACCAACAGTTTGTAGCCGTGGGTAAAAGCATTTATTCTGTACTCATTGTAATATTCTGCATGGCACGAGGGATATAAAATCAACATCAGTAGCGTGAAAGCATTATAATTTAATTTTTTTTTTGTTTGTTCATAATTAAAACCTTGAAGTTCTCAACTGTCTCAGCCTTATACGGGCGCTGGCATGGAACAAGGCAATCAGTGCAGTGAATGAGTCGCACATGCACACACTCATTCTCTCTCTCTCTCTCTCTCTCTCTCTCTCTCTCTCTCTCTCTCTCTCTCTCTCTCTCTCTCTCTCTCTCTCTCCTCTGAGGATGAGTTGTCGAAGTTACGCTCGCATTTAGGTACGGACGGGTGGACGTTAAACACACTTAAAACCTATTAAACATAAACCGTACGTTCTTTATAGGTTTATCTTGATTGCTTAGTGCTGCTCACCTTGGGTCACGTCTCCAGGGAGATGATGACCAGCTGTCGGTGCTTGCTCATCATCACTGTATTACGATGAACGTTAATGTGTTTTTAGAGCAATTAATGTAATAAGGTAGATTCATCGTAAACGAGGGTATCATGGAAGTCCACTCATGTAGGAAGGCTAAGAGACCAGTGATTGTTGATGAATATCACAAAAGCCTATTACGAGAATACTATCTATACCCCATGTAGAGAAGAGTATGATATACGTGCAGCTGTGTCGACTCTCTCTTTGGAGCTGAACACTAACCTTACCACGGGGTAGATTGACGATGTGTGTGACAGAACAGAGAATCATGAGTAAAGGACCGGGCTGGAAGTGTACTTACAGCATTTGCCACACTTCATCTAACGCAGGGCCTTCGCTTCCTCCTCTCTTTTCACCGAACCATTCGCCAGGGCTGTCTCACCCAACTTCCCAGAGAGTGTTGTGGGTAATGGTGATATTTCTTTTCTGTTTTAGAAACGAGGCTCTCTCTCTCTCTCTCTCTCTCTCTCTCTCTCTCTCTCTCTCTCTCTCTCTCTCTCTCTCTCTCTCTCTCTCTCTCTCTCTCTCTCTCATTTGCTTATGCCTAATCTCTAGTATTCCTTTTAGATGTTTGATGGACAGTTGTTATTTGTACAGTCCTCAAAAAGGGAGCTTCTTCACTCAATCGGTTACATATTCTACAACGAATGTAGATACTCTATTTTTTTTTCGTAATGTGGAGCTCTCAGTGTGAAAACAGACTCTTTGAATTGGAGTCTGTGTCAGGACTTATACAGACACCATCATCTTAGTTTGCACAAGATTTCTGCTTTTAGATCATATATCCGCACGGAAATTCTCTGTATGCAGTGGGTCAATAATGTTCGTGAAGACTGTATGAAGTCCAGTCGACAGCGTTAAAAAAAAAAAAGAAAAAGAAGATATCTAGACCTAGTACCATTTTCTTTAGTACTCATTTTTTTAAGGTCGACTCTTGCATTTCTCATTTTCTTGAGTATTTACTTAAAAAAATGACTTATGGTCAGCTTCCTCCACGCATATGTTCTTAATGCTTAACGTGTGTTGTATTGCTATGTTCGCCTGAACACGTATCTTTAAATGTGATTTTTACGTACCGATGAATTTCCATGAAGTAATTTCATACTTTTTTTCCCACAAAAGTTTGTTCTGACTCGATTCTTTTCCATTAGGACATTTGGTAAAATTATTCCTAGATGATTCGATTGATAATTTTAATGTAATTCTCCTGCGATGAGTTCGCTTGGTCATTTGGTAAAAATTATTCCCAGATAATTTCATTGATAAGTTTAATGTAATTCTACTGTGATGAGTTCTGTGTTGAACTCTGCAGACCGACCCAGTACCGTTGTATCTACACAATACTGGCCACCACTTGATGTATATAGTGTGTATAGTTTTTCGTGTATTTATCTGTTGTGTTTCCGGTATGTTTCGTGCATCAGTATAGAAAAAATCATTGGGTCTCCGTAGCCTTCCTACATGGAAAAGCTTCTTTGATATTCTAGTTTGCATGAATACCTTTACACACACACACACACACACACACACACACACACACACACACACTCAGTGATGATCAAGCAGTGAGAGTTGGCCAGCTCCTTGGAGAACTGAACCCAACCAAGGTAAGCCACACCGCTTTGTATTCAACACAAACATATGATGAAGGTATAGCGTATGTCTGATATGTTGGAAGTGTGTATAATGGCCATTCGTCCGCATCTGATTATGAGTGTAGCTTCGTACTCACTGATCCTCGGTGGGTGGGTGGGGGGAAATGAGTTTTGTACATAAGTGCGCCTCATTAACAGATTACTCTCTTTCATAACCCTGCCTTTATAAAGGCTGAGTGAGTGAGTTGCCGTTTTTTTTATGTTCTCTACTAATGAGGCAGTGAATTGAAGTTTCTGATATTCGTGTTCGCTCTCATGCTTTAGGAATGAGGCGAGAGATCTTACTCATTGTCACCGTCCGTGGCCAGCCGCGGCCCACGGACGTACCCGCTCGCATTTTCATCAGACGTCGCAGGCGGGAGGGCCATTTCTACGTACGACTCGTCATTGTTGCTTCGCTAATTTATCCATTGCTCTATCCACAGCGTCTTTTGTCTCGAGGATACACCGGTAATTGTCTTAAGCCTGTGCACTTATTGATCTGTGCCGGTGACCCCTGGCAAATTTGTTGTGCACTCCATGCTCACACTGAGAGCGGTAGTGCATAATTATTAAAGAGTTCACAAAGGGTCTTGGTCAGACCCCAGTGGGTTGATATTACATAAGATGTTACAATTCGTATTTCAGTATTTATGTTACATATCGTGCTATGGTAAGTTTTACCGACTAGATGCAAAAAGTGTATACAAACTTAATATTTCAGGTATCTTGTTATTAACAATATGGTGTTGTGACATTTCTTGCAGGGTTTGTTTGGATCTATCCCTAAAAGGCTCTATTTTTACACATTCTGAGCCATAGTGTTCTAGTTTATGTCCAAGCCTTTGGCCACAAACTTTACACTTTACATGATTAACATCTCCACACTGGCTAAAACGCCAATGATTCCCGTAGCCTAACCTAGCTCTTCCAGCATCTTGTAATCTCCTGATCGTATTATTATACGCGCTCTTTACCCATTACTCTCAACATTAGTGAGCCAGGTCAGTTAGGATGGACTCCTTAAGTCTACTCACCGACTCTCTTGGAATCTCATCAAGGATACCTCAGCTTATGATGGAAAACGAGTGAAAGTGTTTCTTCCTTGAATTGAAGTTTTTAACTTCCCAGTCTGTTCGTAACAGATAACATGTTTTTCCTTCTTTGTCTTAACGTTTCTTGCTTGAAGGCCATGGAACACAAGCCAGCCACGCACAGTCTCTGAAAGCACAACCACAATCCAGGCTCATAGAAGCTCGAACATAGGCAAAACACGATATTGTATCGACAGTAACAGGAAAGGTAATGTTTCAGACACCTACCTAATTTTCGGTTCATCATCAACGACAAATCTCTCTGGTCCTCGGAATATCATTTTCCCATAACTTTTCTAGCTAATCCGGCCATCCTGTGCCTCACAGGACATCAAGGGCTCACTGGAATGAAGAGGGAAGACTCTGCAGGTAATTTTGATAGAGAGAAGAAGACGATTACGGTGATAGGAACGAGTGGAGAAGATTGATTGGAGAGCCGGCGACTGACAGACTACCATAAGCCAAGCTTGCGTCTTTGAAGAACGAGGGAAAGATAGAAAAATTGTCTCAGCGCCCTACAAGAAATCGCCATTGTCTTTAGAGAGAACAGTACGCCTCTCTGTAACTTGCCATATCGCAAGAGTCCTGACCTCAATGCTGATACAGTATTTTAAATGGAGACTGAATTCTCTTACCTCTTTGTGCGTCAAAACTCGACTCTCTTCATCTAGTTAAGGACGGCTAACACCCACCTCAGTCCTCATTAATGTCACGGAAACCATCAAGAGATAATCAACGCTCTCATGACCTAAGGTGATGTAAACTATGAACAATATGGGTTAATTACTCTCCTCTCCCTAGCCACAATACTTACTGTAAATAACCACGCAGTTAAAACTCTCTCTTGATAACCTCGAACATTTTTTCCTCTTCCTTCCCGTGCATCTTAAGCTCAAAACCGCATATATCTCTCGTATGATCGTCGTCCTCTCTTGTCTGCTTACCTGTACACCTGTCTCTTCCATATCAGTGCGCGGTCCTTGATCATTTCATGCCGTGCAGACTCGTATGACAGTGACGCCCGTATTCACAGGATCCTCCCATGTACGTTGTTGTTCTTCGGAGCAGCCTACCCCTATCCCCCAAGACACTGCTACGATGAGTGTTCTCTCGCACTTCTAATACCACGTCCACTACATTTTGGATAACTTTTTAGATTTTGCAACGTAATCTGCCGAAAATTAAGGCACAAGATACTTGTCGGGAAAGAAAAAAGAAAAAGAATAGATATATCGCCTCATATATAGCTTTACGAGGCTAGATATATCGCTGTGGAAGGATAGATATATCGCCTCATATATAGCTTTACGAGGCTAGATATATCGCTGTGGAAGGATAGATATATCGCCTCATATATAGCTTTACGAGGCTAGATATATCGCTGTGGAAGGATAGATATATCGCCTCATATATAGCTTTACGAGGCTAGATATATCGCTGTGGAAGGATAGATATATCGCCTCATATATAGCTTTACGAGGCTAGATATATCGCTGTGGAAGGATAGATATATCGCCTCATATATAGCTTTACGAGGCTAGATATATCGCTGTGGAAGGATAGATATATCGCCTCATATATAGCTTTACGAGGCTAGATATATCGCTGTGGAAGGATAGATATATCGCCTCATATATAGCTTTACGAGGCTAGATATATCGCTGTGGAAGGATAGATATATCGCCTCATATATAGCTTTACGAGGCTAGATATATCGCTGTGGAAGGATAGATATATCGCCTCATATATAGCTTTACGAGGCTAGATATATCGCTGTGGAAGGATAGATATATCGCCTCATATATAGCTTTACGAGGCTAGATATATCGCTGTGGAAGGATAGATATATCGCCTCATATATAGCTTTACGAGGCTAGATATATCGCTGTGGAAGGATAGATATATCGCCTCATATATAGCTTTACGAGGCTAGATATATCGCTGTGGAAGGATAGATATATCGCCTCATATATAGCTTTACGAGGCTAGATATATCGCTGTGGAAGGATAGATATATCGCCTCATATATAGCTTTACGAGGCTAGATATATCGCTGTGGAAGGATAGATATATCGCCTCATATATAGCTTTACGAGGCTAGATATATCGCTGTGGAAGGATAGATATATCGCCTCATATATAGCTTTACGAGGCTAGATATATCGCTGTGGAAGGATAGATATATCGCCTCATATATAGCTTTACGAGGCTAGATATATCGCTGTGGAAGGATAGATATATCGCCTCATATATAGCTTTACGAGGCTAGATATATCGCTGTGGAAGGATAGATATATCGCCTCATATATAGCTTTACGAGGCTAGATATATCGCTGTGGAAGGATAGATATATCGCCTCATATATAGCTTTACGAGGCTAGATATATCGCTGTGGAAGGATAGATATATCGCCTCATATATAGCTTTACGAGGCTAGATATATCGCTGTGGAAGGATAGATATATCGCCTCATATATAGCTTTACGAGGCTAGATATATCGCTGTGGAAGGATAGATATATCGCCTCATATATAGCTTTACGAGGCTAGATATATCGCTGTGGAAGGATAGATATATCGCCTCATATATAGCTTTACGAGGCTAGATATATCGCTGTGGAAGGATAGATATATCGCCTCATATATAGCTTTACGAGGCTAGATATATCGCTGTGGAAGGATAGATATATCGCCTCATATATAGCTTTACGAGGCTAGATATATCGCTGTGGAAGGATAGATATATCGCCTCATATATAGCTTTACGAGGCTAGATATATCGCTGTGGAAGGATAGATATATCGCCTCATATATAGCTTTACGAGGCTAGATATATCGCTGTGGAAGGATAGATATATCGCCTCATATATAGCTTTACGAGGCTAGATATATCGCTGTGGAAGGATAGATATATCGCCTCATATATAGCTTTACGAGGCTAGATATATCGCTGTGGAAGGATAGATATATCGCCTCATATATAGCTTTACGAGGCTAGATATATCGCTGTGGAAGGATAGATATATCGCCTCATATATAGCTTTACGAGGCTAGATATATCGCTGTGGAAGGATAGATATATCGCCTCATATATAGCTTTACGAGGCTAGATATATCGCTGTGGAAGGATAGATATATCGCCTCATATATAGCTTTACGAGGCTAGATATATCGCTGTGGAAGGATAGATATATCGCCTCATATATAGCTTTACGAGGCTAGATATATCGCTGTGGAAGGATAGATATATCGCCTCATATATAGCTTTACGAGGCTAGATATATCGCTGTGGAAGGATAGATATATCGCCTCATATATAGCTTTACGAGGCTAGATATATCGCTGTGGAAGGATAGATATATCGCCTCATATATAGCTTTACGAGGCTAGATATATCGCTGTGGAAGGATAGATATATCGCCTCATATATAGCTTTACGAGGCTAGATATATCGCTGTGGAAGGATAGATATATCGCCTCATATATAGCTTTACGAGGCTAGATATATCGCTGTGGAAGGATAGATATATCGCCTCATATATAGCTTTACGAGGCTAGATATATCGCTGTGGAAGGATAGATATATCGCCTCATATATAGCTTTACGAGGCTAGATATATCGCTGTGGAAGGATAGATATATCGCCTCATATATAGCTTTACGAGGCTAGATATATCGCTGTGGAAGGATAGATATATCGCCTCATATATAGCTTTACGAGGCTAGATATATCGCTGTGGAAGGATAGATATATCGCCTCATATATAGCTTTACGAGGCTAGATATATCGCTGTGGAAGGATAGATATATCGCCTCATATATAGCTTTACGAGGCTAGATATATCGCTGTGGAAGGATAGATATATCGCCTCATATATAGCTTTACGAGGCTAGATATATCGCTGTGGAAGGATAGATATATCGCCTCATATATAGCTTTACGAGGCTAGATATATCGCTGTGGAAGGATAGATATATCGCCTCATATATAGCTTTACGAGGCTAGATATATCGCTGTGGAAGGATAGATATATCGCCTCATATATAGCTTTACGAGGCTAGATATATCGCTGTGGAAGGATAGATATATCGCCTCATATATAGCTTTACGAGGCTAGATATATCGCTGTGGAAGGATAGATATATCGCCTCATATATAGCTTTACGAGGCTAGATATATCGCTGTGGAAGGATAGATATATCGCCTCATATATAGCTTTACGAGGCTAGATATATCGCTGTGGAAGGATAGATATATCGCCTCATATATAGCTTTACGAGGCTAGATATATCGCTGTGGAAGGATAGATATATCGCCTCATATATAGCTTTACGAGGCTAGATATATCGCTGTGGAAGGATAGATATATCGCCTCATATATAGCTTTACGAGGCTAGATATATCGCTGTGGAAGGATAGATATATCGCCTCATATATAGCTTTACGAGGCTAGATATATCGCTGTGGAAGGATAGATATATCGCCTCATATATAGCTTTACGAGGCTAGATATATCGCTGTGGAAGGATAGATATATCGCCTCATATATAGCTTTACGAGGCTAGATATATCGCTGTGGAAGGATAGATATATCGCCTCATATATAGCTTTACGAGGCTAGATATATCGCTGTGGGAGGTTAGATATATCGCCTCATATATAGCTTTACGAGGCTAGATATATCGCTGTGGAAGGATAGATATATCGCCTCATACATATATAATGCATGGCAGAGCCTCACATGTATCGCTTTGGAAAGATAGGTAGATATATCGTTCCATACATATATCGCTCTGGGATCAATCGCCTCGTACATTATACACATCTTGGAAGATAGAAAAGTTTAAAATCGCAGGAAACTCAAAAATGCGATTTTGCTCTTTAGTTCGCTCACAACAACAGCGGTAGCTTTTTGGTTAGAGCCTTACTCAGGGATCGCCTAAAGTACAGTAGAAATGGGATTATCATTTGGTAAATTCGACATGAAGTACTGGTAGTAATCGTTGTGTTACATTAATGTTTCATCACTACAGCATTACAGCGTCTTACTCTGGTCTTGTGGCATGATATACTTCACTGACCAGAGAAGGTGTAATGCGTCGTATGCTTATATCACACGCACACACACACACACACACACACACACACACACACACACACACACACACACACACACACACACGTTTCCCTGGTTCATGGCGATTTGATCCGTGTGTTTGACTCATTACATCACGAGTGTTGACCATCTGGAACACCGTGGACATGATAGACCTGCTTGACGGAGTTTAACGATATGCAAAGTCCTTGGAAGTCTTGTCTGTCGTCCAGCTTACTGGCTGTAGCCGTTCATACGCTTAGTAAAGCTGTGTCAGACGAAGCTGCGAGAAACGAAGACACGCGCAGCGTCTCATGTTGAATATGGCGAGTGGGATTCGTTTATTATTTTCTTTTCTCTGGCTTGATTACGCTGGTAATGATGGAGGCTTCGAGTAGGACATGATATCCCGGGATCCAGTGACACGCTAGATGCATTACATATTAGGGGTTCCCACCCCCCGAGAGAGAGAGAGAGAGAGAGAGAGAGAGAGAGAGAGAGAGAGAGAGAGAGAGAGAGAGAGTCCACGGGGCTCCCCTGTACCACTGGCATTGGTAGTTGATCATCCTTGAGCACGATGGTATGGACCCTGAGAGCGATGGTACGATGCTCGGGCACGGCGGTGTGGTCCTTTGAGTTCGACGGTACGACGCATGAGCAGGACGGTACGATCTTTGAGTACGTTGGTCCGGCCCTTGAGCACGGTGGTACGGCTTTTAAGGACGACGGTACGATTCTTGGGTACGACGGCACGTCCCTTGAGCACGACTGTGCAACCTAGAGCTCGACGGTACGACCCTTGAACACGACGTTACGACCCTTAAACGCGACGTTGCGACCCTTAAACACGACGGTGCGACCTTTGAGCACGATGGTTCGCGCCTTGCGCACGACTGTGTAACCCGTGGGTGTGATAATCTGATATTTCCTCTGACTAGTAAAAGGTCAAGTCAAAGGTCATGTCATCACACCCCAAAGGTCGTCACGTCATGGTAGAGGGTCGTACTGCCGTTATGGAAAATCGTCCTGTCGTTCTCTGTGGGTTGAATGTATTCAGAGACCAAGTTGAATGTATTCAGAGACCAATTGAATGTATTCAGAGACCAACCTTTTTCAACAGAGTGAATTATGCAGTATTCTGAAGACAGAAAAAAAAAAAAGAAAATGTAAGGTCTTTATTTTCATGTTGATGTTGTTCACTGTTTCACTAGAATTACTAACAATAGGTCGAGCCACGTAGAATTTTACCCACACTTTAGTATATCCTAATGGCTTGTTCGCATAGATTCTTGAGCGAGATGCAGATCTCCACCCCATGGTGTGTGTGTGTGTGTGTGTGTGTGTGTGTGTGTGTTACGGGCAGAGAGATTTTCACTCTTGTATGTACGTATGTACCTTGTCTTCACTGTTGTGTGTGTGCACATGGAGAACACATAATCCCCAGCCAAAGCTCGGATAAAGGAGGATAAACACCTAGGTTGGATTTTGGCCGCCTGACGGCCTTCTCTGGGATTCGAACCCATGCAAACCTGGCCCCGGGCTGGCCGCTGCTGACTCGAGGTCAGTGACGCGTGTGTGTTGGTATATTCTCTCCGGAGACAAGCAGGGGATATCCCCCGCACCCTGCGTATCTCCGTGGGTTGTCTTGTGAGGTGCTTAATTTGGACTGCCGTAAGGACTTGCCTTATGCACGGAATTAATGTCTTCCCAACGTGAAAGGAATGTTGAAGATGAGGCGCACTCAGCTGCTTGCATGGATATAGCAGATGAGGTTGATGATGGTGGCAGGACACGACGCAGCGAGTTGTGTGAGGCATGAAGGTATGAGGTGTGTGAGTGGACACAAGACGTCGAACTGGACCACTTCGTGGGGCAGAGATGTTGGCAAGGGCGTAGCCAGACATTGTCGTGATTCTTGTAGAGTGAGGATGTTGGTAGAAAATTCTCTAGTATATATATAAATATATATATATATATATATATATATATATATATATATATATATATATATATATATCCCTGGGGATAGGGGATTAAGAATACTTCCCACGTATTCCCTGCGTGTCGTAGAAGGCGACTAAAAGGGGTGGGAGCGGGGGGCTGGAAATCCTCCCCTCTCGTTTTTTTTTTTTTTTTTTTTTTTTTTTTTCCAAAAGACGGAACAGAGAAGGGGGCCAGGTGAGGGTATTCCCTCAAAGGCCCAGTCCTCTGTTCTTAATGCTACCTCGCTAACGCGGGAAATGGCGAATAGTTTAAAAGAAAAAAAAAAAAAAAATATATATATATATATATATATATATATATATATATATATATATATATATATATATATATATATATATATATTATCCCTGGGGATAGGGGAGAAAGAATTCTTCCCACGTATTCCCTGCGTGTCGTAGAAGGCGACTAAAATGGGAGGGAGCGGGGGGCTGGAAATCCTCCCCTCTTACTTTTTTTTTTTTTTTTTAATTTTCCAAAAGAGGGAATAGAGAAGGGGGCCAGGTGAGGATATTCCCTCAAAGGCCCAGTCCTCTGTTCTCAACGCTACCTTGCTAATGCGGGAAATAACGAATAGTATGAAAAAAAAAAGATATGTATATATATATATATATATATATATATATATATATATATATATATATATATATATATATATATATATATATATATTAGCCATTTCCCGCGTTAGCGAGGGGGCGTTGAGAACAGAGGACTGAGTCTTAGAGGGAATATCCTCACTTAGCCCCCTTCTCTGTTCTCTCTTTTGGAAAATTGAAAACTAGAGGGGAGAATTTCTAGCCCCCCGCTACCTCTCCTTTTAGTCGCCTTCTACGACGCGCAGGGAATACGTGGGAAGTATTCTTTCCCCCTATCCTCCGTTTAAGATTAGAGTAAGCGAGACTACAGGTCTTTAGAAAATGAGAATTTGATGTTTCGAAAACGAGCATCAGCTCTGTAAAAATGATTTGACTTTGGCAGTAATTACACCCTAAGGAGCGATGAAAACTGTTGCTCCCAACTCATGCTCCATGCATCATACGGCACGAACAGTCTGCTAGTATGATGCAGTTCTCCACAGAGTATATTCCTCGCGGAAGGGTACACGCGTCGTAGTGTAAAGTTGTCGATAGGTTGTGTGACTTCGAAGTACAGATGGGAAGTCATTGACTGCACTGACATGTAGAGTCGTGATGTTGTACCAGCAGATGGAGGTACACTGCCGAGATGCACTACAGCGAAATTAGTAATGTACGTGGTGTACATTTGCGTGATTGAGGAGGTGGTGGTGTTGTATTTAGCAGTCTGTATATATTGACAAGTTCTTCGACGAGGTTATGTACTCCTTTCCGTCCACAGACGATGATTCAACAGCCTCGCCGGAGGTGACTCTCCACCGGAAACCTCATGCGGACGGAGTCCGGTAACACCCACACATATACATTCCTGACAAAATTATGTTTGAAAGATTAAAAAAAGAAAAAAAAAATTGTGTTCGTATTTGCCATTAGTAAAACATGAGGCTCGAGGGAGGAAGGCCAGGGTATCTGCTCAGCTTTAAGGGTAATGTGGCAGGTTTTGGATATGTGGGGGCTTGTGGGGTGGGGTTGGGGGGATGGGGGGGTTTAGAGAGGATGATGGGGGGGTGGAATTGCTTCTCTTGATTAGGCCGGATCATGTTCATCCCTAATCATCATCCAGCCCGAGAGTGCTCTCCGCTTTCATCCGATTTTCTTTTCCATTTTTATCCAGAACACCGCCCCCCCCCTACCCTCTCTCTCTCTCTCTCTCTCTCTCTCTCTCTCTCTCTCTCTCTCTCTCTCTCTCTCTCTCTCTCTCTCAGGTCACATATCTCGCTCTAATGGGAGAAAGCTGAGTCTCCTTGCCTGGTATTCTCGTATACTTTAGTTGCCGGCCTATGTCATATATGTAATCTGTTGTGTAGTCGTAATCGCCTCGTTTCATTAAGATTTTTTAATTCCGCAGGTTTCTAACAGGGTTATCAGAGATGCTACATTCATCTCGGGATGGTAAAAAGTTTAGCTTGTAATCTTGCTGTGTTGCAATTACGAGACTTGAGGACGTAGTAATTGAATTACGACACGGGTTTATGGGTGAGCTTTGCTGTAACTCGGTCGAATATGATTCCACCCAGCCATTAATTACTGTAATTATCTTCAGGATTTTGCAGAAGACTTGCATAACTATGATTACGAGGTTTTTTTTTTTTTTGTACGACCCTTAGTGCTGTATTTGGTATTGATAAGCTTTTGTTATTAGTAGATTTGGATTTCGTGTGTGTGTGTGTGTGTGTGTGTGTGTGTGTGTGTGGTGTGTGTGTGTGTTTACTCCGTCCACCATTCCACCCGTGAACATGTCGTTACGACGCTTGGATCATGTTCCCTGCTCCTGAGTGGAGCGCACCCTTGTGAAGCTGCAGGAACCCCATAAAAGGATCCTGAGGTGTTATGATAATGATATTGGTAATGATGATAACAGTGTTAATGATCTAATTATGATTATGATCACGATAAGAGAGCATAGTCCATCTCATAGCGAATGGTGATGTTTGGTAATGTCTCCAGTATCGTGTGAAACTCCTGCACAATGTCGACGTTTGGAAAAGTATTTCAGTTCAGTATTGGATTTTTTTTTTTCCTCAAGAAAATAAGGAAACGGTACGTCGTCCGTGCTCTTGGATGAAGTGCCTTGCCGGAACGTTACTTTGCTTCGTTCTGTCGGTTGCCTGTCTCTAGGCAATATGCTTAGGTATTGTATGTGGCTTCGAGGCATATCTCTGAATGTTGACGGGGTGGCGACGGGAATGGATGAAGAAGGCAGCAGGTATGAATATCTACATGTGTATCTATGTATGTGTCTGTGTATGTATATGTATATATATACGTTGAAATGTTGTATAGTTATGTATATGTGCGTATGTGGGCGTTTATGTCTATACTTGTGTATGTGGGATGGGTTGGGCTATTCTTTCGTCTGTTTCCTTGCGCTACCTCGCTTACGCAGGGTATGGCGATTAAGTATAATAAATAGGAATAGAAAAAGATATATATATATATATATATATATATATATATATATATATATATATATATATATATATATATATATATATTACTTATGAAAATACTTCTCCAAGGCTGTGCGTCCGTGAGGCTAAGATATAATTTGCATGAATGAATATTTATTAAGAATGAAGTTGGTTGATTAACATTAAAGTTATTGTTATTTCAGTATTTTTGATCTCGCAATTCTTTTTAAGAAAGATTGATTTTTCTTTGTTCGAGGCGGGAACACCTCACCATACATGAGGGAGAGGAAGAAAGATTGGTGGTATGTTTGTAGGTGTCGGTATTGCTGGCATGAACAGACCCGAGGAAACATAGACCCCTTGAGCATTTCGGACTGGTGAAGGGAAAAATGCCTCATGGTTCTGTGCAGTGTGAGTGACCCTTGATATTATAAAGTATCATCCTTATTGATTGATCATTCCATCATTAATCAAACACACACAAGCACTGGAGTCCCCGCTATTGGTAGTTTTGGGCAAGTTACAACCTGGAATATATCACATACGTTGCATCACTATTTACAGAATCATCCAGGGTGGAGAGCTAATTAGGAGTGATTATCATTTCATGAATGATCTTGAAAAATAATCCGACGGGAAGCCCCCCCAACGCTGGAATTAATTTTGTCTGACTGAACTCGAAATTCTTTGTGAAACGAATGAAAGATGATCTCTGAAATTAACGAGCTTGGTTGTCGTTGATTAGGTCTGCAGAGTCTTCGTTAATCCTTCTTACGTTCTCGTCGAATAAACATCATTAATCATATATTTATATTTTTTTATGGAAGCAGACGGTAAGTCAGAGTTTACCGTGGTATGTATTGTTGATCGGAACCTTTTTTGTGTAAGCAGTGACTTTTATAACCGGGCCTTTAAGTCGAGAGGTTTGAAGTGAGAGGAAAAAAAAAAGGCTTATTCAAGATCATAAATGTCATAACTGAAGTAAACCTTTTTATCCATGTTATTCAGGATTGTAAACCCCGTTAGCCACAGGTATGTTGCTATTATGTTAATGTCTTGCGGCTCATTTGTCAGTGTGTCTTCACCATAGGATCAGATTCTCTTGATATGGAGGCCTTCTGCTCCATTATCCTGTGTTCATCTATAGCGGTGTGTGGGGAGGAGAGCCTTTGATATGATTTGTGCCGGTATCTGCTCCACTACCCCGTCTCCATCTATGGAGGTGGGTGGTGAGGAGCCATCAACTCCACTACCTCGTCTCCATCTATGGAGGTGGGTGGTGAGGAGCCATCTACTCCACTACCCCTTCTCCATCTATGGAGGTGGGTGGTGAGGAGGCATCTACTCCACTACCCCGTCTCCATCTATGGAGGTGGGTGGTGAGGAGGCATCTACTCCACTACCCCGTCTCCATCTATGGAGGTGGGTGGTGAGGAGCCATCTACTCCACTACCCCGTCTCCATCTATGGAGGTGGGTGGTGAGGAGCTATCTACTCCACTACCCCTTCTCCATCTATGGAGGTGGGTGGTGAGGAGCCATCTACTCCACTACCCCCTCTCCATCTATGGAGGTGGGTGGTGAGGAGCCATCTTCTCTACTGTCCTGTCCCCTTCTATATAGATGAGGAGATTAGGATGCTATTACTGTCCTGCAGCAGGTAACGTCGTGGTGGACAAATCTGGTCTTCTGTTACCTGTCCTTCCCCCCCTCTATTCCACTGTCGGCGCTGTTACTCTCCTCCAGCAGATAACGTCGTCATAGACCGTCGTGTCTTGTGTTAACTGTCTTACCCGTGTGCTCCCGCGTAAAGGCCCCTCCGTGCAGCCACCGGGGCACAAGACCGTGTACTCCCGTGGCCAACAATCTATACGTCAGAACTCCTTTAGAAATGATAAGGCGAGCGGTCTTGTTCTTCGTGAGCACCCTTGGTGTAGGGGAGCTGATGAAACAGTCCTTTGTTCTGTATGGGGACGAACCGCAGCGTATCTCTGATGCTATTTGCATAACAAAGTGGGTGGCTGCGTGAAACAAATGGCTTATTTTGCTCTCTCTCTCTCTCTCTCTCTCTCTCTCTCTCTCTCTCTCTCTCTCTCTCTCTCTCTCTCTCTCTCTCTCTCTCTCTCTCTCTCTCTCTGTTTTATTACCTATTTGTTCGTGTGGAGGGAGTTTTACACTCATGGTACCCCATTTTTTTTTAACATTCTCTACCATCATAAAACTTAGATTTATGTATGCTGTGTGTGTGTGTGTGTGTGTGTGTGTGTGTGTGTGTGTGTGTGTGTGTGTGTGTGTGTGTGAACATTGCCTCATACATTCATGCGCAATAGACATCATGAAGTAGATAGAGCTTAGAACCAATAGCTCAGTTCCCCTCAACCCTGACACACTGTTGTATCATAACTTGATGTGGTCATAACCACGTAGTTCTCACGCCTCTTAGTAAACCTAACACACACACACACACACACACACACACACACACACATACACAGTGCTCTTGGGAATGTGCTCAAGTACCCGCAAGACATATATGATTTTTCCTTTTTCTTACAACATCATCGTTCACTACGTAGAAGCCTGTGTGACGTAGACACGTGGATAGAACAAACGAAACACTGGCCCGCGATTTTGTCTCGCTGGGTTTTTTCCTGAAACGAATATTGAGTCAGCTATAACACGACGTGCTGTGAGTGGGCTGAACCTGGGTGTATGTGATGAGGTCAAGGTAAACCCATGGACTGGTGTATGGGGCTTGGCTGTGGATGGTTAGCTTTGGTTTCGATACGTTATGCGTATCGGATGTGTTCTTTTGTCGTTTTTTTTATGACGCTTCCTTAGCGAAGGCGGGAAAGGCGATTAGATATGAAAAGGAAATGGTAAGCGACGATATCGCACACGCCTTATGTAGATATCGCATACGCTATATCGTACACGCATTGTTAAGATATCGCGCACGCCTTGTTAATCGTTGCGCGACTCAACAACCCACAATGCAACATTCGGTTCATCACCCTTGCCAGGGTTTACAGGAGCAAATAGAACGAACATGTCACACCAGCGCTGTCTAGCTGAATTACTATATAGCAGTATATTGGCCTTCGGCGTAGTATAAAGCTGTGTAAAAATGATGTTTACTTTTCGTTTCGTTGTAAGACTTATACACCTTCGTAGTCTGGGTGTCGCTACGTCATCGAGACTGCCTGTTACTGCTTTTCTCCCTCGTTATGCTGTGGTTGTTGTAATTAGGTGGGTTATATTTGTTACACTGCAGTATACGTAGTCTGATACCTCGTACGACATTCTGACATTGCAAGCCTAACGATGGAATGTTCCCGTTACCCTGTTCGTTAACGAACTATAATTGATCGACGGGTCAGCCTGAGACGGTGATCACCATTGGTTACATCCAGAGATTAAGATAGATGGTTATTGATGATTTATAAAACCTGTGAATATTACACTCCCATTTTATTAAGTATCCCCTGACGGCGAGACCTTCGAAGACGCCTTGATCCCCTTGGGGGAGAAGAAAGGGACGTGTCAGGGCATATCGGTGACACTCGTATGTTATCATGTCTTTGTTTATGTCTCGTGTAACACTGTCAGTAACGAAGGCTTTTGATACATGGATGACGCAGGCATCCGCTGTGTCCGTTCATCACCATAATGGAGAGGAGCGAATCACCTCAGCTTCACCAGCACATAATTAGTTGAGGAAACAAGTGCCGTGAGCGAATGATGATCGCATCGGGGCATACCTGACAGGGTGAGAAAGCCCTAGAAGCAGCGGGCAAGTACATCACAAACAGCATATGTCTCTTTAGGGACAGATCTGATATACGTATATGGAATGGTCTCTTATAAACACAGTAAGGATGTGTTGCCTGCTGCCCCATGCTGTTCCTCACGATAAAGATACGGCGTGGATCTGGATTATTCATGGAACCCGTTGATAAGATTGTACCAAAATGTAAATCAGGGGGAATGTAGCCACAGTCGACTGTGCCCAGCCGCAGAGATGAAGAAGGACGACGCTCGTGATAACTCACTGTAAACGCATGGCCGATATAAATCACGAGCACTTCGTATATGGTTTGGGGGTTGGGGTGGGTTTGTGGTGGGGTTTGGGTGAGGTTGGGATGGGGGGCAGTGGCTCGTCTAGATGAGTTACCGGATGTAAACAGAGACACTCGAGCGTTGCGAAGCGTTTGGACGGACTTTGAGACTGTGGCGCAAAGTACGTCTGTATTTCTCTTGTTTCATACCCGCCTGTGTTCACATCTCTGCTGTTACCCCCTTTTAGTTTTTGTTTTTCTCCCGTTTTCTTTTCCTTGTTTCTAAGATGTCTGAGAATCCATGGGAGGTAGGTTTGCGAACGAGACAGTGCTTGTGAAAGAGATTTTGTTATCACATCATTGTGTATTGTATGTTGGGTTGTTAAGGTTGGTTGGTCATTTGGGCTTGAGGTCTGTCATCTGCCTGGGACCATTACAGCCGTCAGCGTCGAGCAAATGCATCCACCATGCGAAAAAAAATCATGACACTTTCTTCATGTATTAAGGATAATCCTAGGAACACATACACTATCGCTATGCTTGTGGCTCACGGGGTTGCTAAATGATGAAATCAGATCCGACATAAACTTTTTTAAAGATGATTTTGAAAAGTCAGTTTCTCGTGAACGATTTCATTAAACCATCTGAAGTTACTACTGTGTAATTGATGTTAAATCGTTCATGTTCGTGTTATTTCATTTGTTTTCGTCTGGATGGAGGCTTTTTTAAAGCATGTCTTGGTATAACTCGTACATTTTTACGGCACCTGTTGTAAAACGAGTGGAAGATATATTGCCTTACACCTCTCCGTCCCTGTGTGTGTTCCTCCCGTTTAAGGGTATATGGTTTGTGTAATCAGCACCTCTTATTGTCATCATTAGATGATACTGAAAAACGAACCAAATTTGGTCCCCACAACCCTACATCTTGAAGATGGACGTGTGAAAGTATGGTGGCCATGAATGAAATTTTAGGAAGGTTGTAATGTGTTATTTTTTCAGCTCTCTTACGAAGTACAGTACGAGTTTTGTTTCATCAGCTCCTCTAACTGTTATCGGTGGATTACGTAGAAAACGTTACAAATTTGATATAAACACAATGAAAACATTCATGTTACTATATGATCAATACGAATGAATGAAAAAAAGTATCATATGTTCTGCAGGAATGCATCTACTTGTCCTTTAGCGTCACAAATAAGTGTAATGCAAGTACGTTTTTATATCTATCGACTTGGCACTGCCACTACGTTAGCTCTGTATCCACTCGACGCCAGGTACGTGCGCGTTGGGGGCATTCACATAATCATCGCTCCCACATACCAGTCTCTCGTTACCCTCTGATTTTCCTGGAGCCACTGTGTAGACGAGAACCACACGACGGTCCTTGTTACATCTGCGTCGCGCGGTAACCTTCGTGACCATAGTTTCCCATTTAGCCGAGAGCGAGTTTTGTCAAAAGAGGTGATTTGGCCTTGCATGCCCTCGCCGTCTTATTTCATCGAAGGGAAAAAAAAAATCGTGAGTTTGCACTCAGAGAATTGTGAATGACGGTCGGTAGAAACCACCGTGATAGTCAGACAGCTGTGTGGTGGTGTTGTCGTGAGAGATACAGGCCAGAGGTTGTGGTGTCTCGTTCCTACCACCGCTTGGAAGAAACACTTCGTCGGCGATGGCACCTCGCGCTTCCCCATTGCAAAGCCATCGACCGATGTCCCTAGCTATCGGCGCTGGCAGGATGCCACTCACTCTGGTAAGTTACTGAAAGTTATTAGTTTTAAATTTGGTTGATAATGTGAATGAATTTAACCCAGTCAATCCCTGGGCGGATGGGGTTAAGTTTTGGTAAATTAGAACTTGTGGTTTAATTAAGAAATATGGTATTAGGTTTGATAAGTTTTATAGGATTAGAAATGGGATATAATGAGTTGGATCGACGTGGTATATGAGGAGCGACACGTTGGCTGTGGGCATGTGAGGCGATCAGGGGAGACTATGGAATGCTCTGTTAGGGGCTTGACTGGAGATGATGGGCTTTGGTTTCGGTGCATTAAACTTATAACAGCAAGGGAGTGGATGTGTGCGTACGAGGCCATTCTTCGTGTGTTCCTGACGCCACCCCGTTAAGGAGGGAGAAGCAATTGTGTGTAAGGAATATATATAATGTTGGAGGCTCCTGTCACGGACGGAAGCTCACATCAAGGCCGGGCCTAATTGAAATATAAAAATGTTGTTGAAAGAGAAAAAGAAGAGAAAAGGAATGGTACTGAATTTTGGATGAAGTAAAAGACCTGTCTTTAAACACACACACACTTTCCTCCCGCTAGGGTGTTCAACGCGAGTGGAGAGTCAACTCCGATGAGGTTGTATCATCGGTAGAGAACGCAAAGTACAATCTCGTCGAGGAACTTACCATCCCAAAGGAGTCCATCATTTCCCTGCTACTGGTTGTGGTGCAACCTTGAAACTGCAGAAGCCTCTTTAAAATGTATCCTGGGATTACCTAATGATGGTAGGTATCGTGGGCTCTGAAATTGGCAAGCGCCTTTGACTAGCCTCCATTATGTATTGCTGTGTGTCTTGTGCCGTTAGGGGTTGCGAAAAGCACTCACACCAGCTGGGGTCCTCCACCCGCGGGCTCTGGCGTTACCTAGCCATAGTGATGGGGGAACAATGTCTTTGTTTTCTGGTTAATTCAGTCGTGTTCCTCGTCCACCCTACACGACAGAACTGAGTCTTTCTTTAGGAAACAGGGAGTCTAGCTCAGATGCCGAGGCTAGTTTCGTTATATTAGTTTTACAAATGGCCTAAGACGTTCTTGTATAGGAGTACTGCACTCACGTCTGAGGGAGGTTTTGATTGGCAGTGTCGTGTCCAAAGGAGTCAAAGTTATCAACTGACCCAGTTTTACCTCGAAAATTGCTCCCCTTCTGGTACGCCGCAGTGTTGGTTCTCCCTGTCTGTCTCTCTCTCTCTCTCTCTCTCTCTCTCTCTCTCTCTCTCTCTCTCTCTCTCTCTCTCTCTCTCTCTCTCTCTCTCTCTCTCTCTCTCTCTCTCCTTCAGGTATTGCTTCCATTTCTGTGCCTGCCCGAGATCTGTCTGCTTGTGTAAGTAAATCCCCGCTTTCCCCTTTCAGCTACCAGCCTCTCACGCTGATTTTCATTTCGTAAACCCCGTAAGCTCCATTGATTTCCAGGGAGTGCGGAGGGGACTTGACCTTTCCATTATCAACCATCAGCCCATTATAGTTTGTTACGTCAAAATGGCTGTCGTATCTTGAGGAAGTGTTGTAACCAATAGTGGAGTCAGGCGGGTCGCCGAGAAGGATATGTATCATATTAATTGGGTGTGTGTGTGTGTGTGTGTGTGTGTGTGTGTGTGTGTGTGTGTGTGTGTGGGGGGGGGGGGGGGGGGGGGGGGACCTGAATTACGGGTCTGGGTAAAAGGTCGGACGCGAACGGTCGCTGGTCCGTCCTTTCGTTAACCTTTTAACGTTATGCTCCAGTTTCCTGGGTACGTTCATATCATGTTCTGGACCGCGAGGAAAAGACGTACACACACACACACTCACACGTGTATCTGCGCACATATATATATATATATATATATATATATATATATATATATATATATATATATATATATATGTATATGTATATATATATATATATATATGCGTATTTATATTGTCCTTATACCTCGTGAAATTTCTTGCCGATCTTTTCCGCATTTGGTGCCACTCCCTCCTGAGGCACGCCTTTTAAGATTACATGGCGTGATGACCTGACAGTTGATGTGTGTGTGTGTGTTCGTTTATGTTCTCTTGTTGCCAGCAGGTAAGTATATATATATATATATATATATATATATATATATATATATATATATATATATATATATATAGAGTTAGTTAGTTAGTTAGTTAGGTAATTACCTAGTAAATTATTAAGTTACTCAGGCAACCCCAGGGCTCCATTATATTCGGTTTAAACAATTTCGAGCCTGCGCTCCACGCGGGAGCAGAGATAGGCTGACTCCTTTGGGGCGTGCCATTCGCCGATGATGACGCAGCCTTATCGAAAGTGATTTTATGTTCTCGCTGGATCTCCGGTATATTTGATATAAGGTGAATATTTTTTCTTTTTTTTTTTTCCAAAAGAAAGAACAGAGAAGGGGGCCAGGTGAGGATATTCCCTCAAAGGCCCAGTCCTCTGTTCTTAACGCTACCTCGCTAATGCGGGAAATGGCGAATAGTATGAAGAAGAATATATATATATATATATATATATATATATATATATATATATATATATATATATATATATATATGTATATATATATATATATTATCCCTGGGGATAAGGGAGAAAGAATATTTCCCACGTATTCCCCGCGTGTCGTAGAAGGCGACTAAAAGGGGAGGGAGCGTGGGGGCTGGAAATCCTCCCCTTCCGTGTATAATTTTCCAAAAGAAGGAACGGAGAGGTGGGCCAAGTGAGGATATACCCTCACAGGCTCACTCCTCTGTTCATAACGCTACCTCGCTAACGCGGGATAAGGCGAATATTTATGAAAAGAAAAAGAATATGTATATATATATATATATATATATATATATATATATATATATATATATATATATATATATAAACCCTTAGAATCTGACCTGCTGAACAAATGCTATCTTATATGCGCGTGTAGACGCGTTGTTACTGTACACGGGCTTGGGCAAGTGTACCTGGGGAAGGAAGAGTCACACACATCATGCCATATGTGCTGGCCTGTGGCGCGGAGGCCTGGTAGAAATATGAACCTAAGGTCTTGTGTGTGTGTGTGTGAGGCTTGAACAATGGACGCTTCATACCGAAGCACACCACAGACTAGACAATATAGATTTCATAGTACACACACACACACACACACACACACACACACACACACACACACACACACACACACACACATTGAGACAGATTTCCTAACAGTAACCTCACTTTATGTTTCTCTTTGATAATTTCCATCGGAATATTAAATCAGGAACAAATACAAATATAACATTTGATTATGGCAGATGACATGAAAATGTCGCTGGCAGTCGATATATTTACAGTATCATGATCGCAGTGTTCCCAATGGATATTTTTCAAAGTCCTTCTGTCTGTGTCATGTAATTTTTTTTTTCCTCGCACAGAATGTGTTAAGATACTTTTTGTACGATGTGTACATATACATACAAGGTTAATAGACGTGGCAACACTTGTAAAACTCTCTACCCGTGACACACTGATAGTTATATCATACACACATGCAGCTGTGTGTGTGTGTGTGAAAACCCCCCACAGTGATGTGAACAGTGACTCGGTCATTTTACTTTCATTATGATGTCGTACGTCGAAGCCGGAGCTGCAGGCAGGAAGTGGGACTTGGGAAAGTTTTCCCGCCAGTAACATGTTCGGGACTTATATTACCGTGTCCGTATGAGCTGCCGACCGGCTGCGAACGCCAGGTTTTTAAAAGTTCTATACACTCGGACATCCCGCTTATAAAAACGAAGATTAAGTCGTTAAAAAAAGAGAAAAGAGTTGTGAAATGCGCCTTCCTAACAAAGTACTCGTGTTGCTAAAGGGTTGCGCTCATTTCATCTCTTTATTGAGGTATTTAGACGTCTTGTGCACAGGTTAATTAGCGTTGCCTACGGTACTGGGTGCCCCCCCCACCTCGCGGGAACTGGTTTACGATGCAGAACCAGGCGGGCAGCGAAGGGTGAGTGGGCGTATGTGGGTGTGTGTGTGTGGAGAGAGAGAGAGAGAGAGAGGAGGGCGTGTCCGCTGACTGTGTGGGGTTGGTCCCGACAGTCGAAATGATGGTCCGGTGGGTTTTTAGCTTCTGAGAGTGTGAAAACGTGTATTGCCCTGCGTACGAGGAGCGACCGTTCTTGTGGTGTCCCCTCACCCGAGTGCGAGCGATGATCTTTGTTAAGAATGATTCTTCCTCTTGAGTAAGTAGTAGGGACTCACTCGTGGTCATGTGAAGAAGCCGCTGCTTCCCTCCTTCCTTCCTTCCTTCCTTCCTTCCTTCCTTCCTTCCTTCCTTCCTTCCTTCCTCCTCCTCCTCCTCCCTCCTCCTCCTCTTCCTCCTCCTCCTCCTCCTCCTCCTCTTCATCAGCCGACTTCGCCAGGGTCGCTGGTTAATTACTCCAGGTGTGAGACTCGAGGCTTGTCTGATTTTCTCATCTTGGACCCAAAACATTCCTCTCTCTCTCTCTCTCTCTCTCTCTCTCTCTCTCTCTCTCTCTCTCTCTCTCTCTCTCTCTCTCTCTCTCTCTCTCTCCCTCTCTCTCCCCGGGGTAGTGTCGGTCGGCCGGTCTTCAGCTTGTCTTATCATCACGTAAATCATTTTCATCAATCAGAATTTTTTTTTTCTTTTATATTTTTTTTTTTCACGTATTTAGTAAGTTCCTCATTAGGTCGCTCCAGGTACGTGGTTATCGTTGAGAATTAGTAATTACCTCGAAGGGTCTGCAGCAGCTTCGGGACTACAGATAAAAGTTTATGATGAGAAAAAAGATAAGATATTCCAGTCATGTCTCCCTGGCATGTATCCGGCTGAAGGGGAGGAAGTCTTCAAATATGTGAAAATGAAAAGTATGAACACACACACACACACACACACACACACACACACACACACACACACACACACACACACACACACGTGCCTCCGTGGTGTAGTGGTCAAGGACCATGCGTCAGCATGGATCGGGTTCGAATCTTGGGCGTGGCTAGTTGGTCCTCAGCTAATCTCAGCTGCTCATCCTCTCCTCGTGGCTGATTGATTAATGGGTACCTGACCTTTGCTAGGATATATATATGAAAAAAACAGAAAGTGGGAACGAAGGCTACGCTGGTGTTTGTAAACCTGACGCTCAAGTGTAGAAAGGCTAAAGGAAGAGGGAAGACAGAAGGAGGAAGAGCATTCCACGACGTAGGTGATCTAGTGGGGAAGAAGGAGATAGTATCATAACGGTCGATCCTCGAGTCGTTAGTCTTCGCATTAAAACTGTGGGAAGCATCAGCCAGACGCGTTGGGCTCCGGGTGCACGCCTTTTGGTGGTTTGGTCACATGCAGAACAGAGACTGAGAGAGAGGACAGCAACAGAAAGGGATGGTTCAAGATAGGTGGAAAGGAATATTAAATGAGACCTATGAATACTATGTAATTTTTTTTTGCAATTTCTGCAAGGTCGATGAAACAGGCAAAATATTAAGCTATTGAAAATGTAACAGCATAAGTACAGTATAGTACTAACTAGCAATCTAACACCTCGTTTGTACATCATAGTGAAAATAATCCCCTAGTTGATTACGAAAATGCCTAGGTTTTTGTTAAATATGAAGGATAGGGATGAAAGAAATGGAATCCAGCATAGTTAAGCACCGTGGTGATAATATATTGAATGTCAGTCAAGGCGTGTGCAACTTAGATCCATTTATTGTAGAGAAAATTGTGAAATATTTATCAACTGTTCAACGATTTTCTGTTGTGTTATGTAAGTCAGCCTTGCGTCCGGTTTTACTTGAGTGAGGTCATACGGGAGATGTCAGGTCAAGGTCAGGCAGACGATGGGTCACGCAGACCCTCATGCCAACCTCACCTCTCACTAATTACATGGTTTGCATGGCCCCATTCCACGTTTCCTGCGGCTCTGTGTACATAACCGGTATTGTATCTGTTTTCTGTATCCGTAACTGGTCCTCTGAAGATGTGGTATTACACGAAAGCGCTCAGGATTCTCATGTTTCTTTTTTTCTAGTGGTGCTTCTGCATTTGTGAAGCCACGTGTTTGTTGTTAGTTTCTGCACACACACACACACACACACACACACACACACACACACACACACACACACACAACGAATTTGTATGTATATTCCTGGAGGAAATATTCGATTTTGCCATTTGTATTCTACGACTCTTAGTAGTTTGTATTCTTTATTCGTATTATTTAAAGGATTTTTCTTTTTTCTTGGATATGAATTCGCTTTTATTCAGTCATTTCTTTATGAAGATGATTACGCTTGATTTCTCCAGGGTTTAGAGGTAAGCTTCCAGGATATGAAAGCAACAATTCTCTCTCAGTCCTTTACAAATTATAAATCGTAAATGAATCTTTACGAGCTGATAAAGCAAGCCGTATGACGCATATTTTACTTTATCATTTATTATCTACAGATTCGTTATCATCCTGTGTTAACTTTGATATCATAACTGATGGTCCTCTCCGTCGGATATATTTCCGTGTTATGCAAAGAGGTTTCTTATTTTGTTGTACATATTTTGTTGTTCACGGTGAGAACCTCGCTTCTGAGACAGATCAACACACTGGCAGGACCAGAGACACAGTGATGTGATTTCTAGCGGATAATTCTTGCCAGGCTTTGTATTATATTATATATATATATATATATATATATATATATATATATATATATATATATATATATATATATATATATATATATATTTGTTTTCAATTTTCCAAAAGAAGGAACAGAGAAGGGGGCCAAGTGAGGATTTCCCTCAAAGACTCAGTCCTCTGTTCTTAACGCTACCTCGCTAACGCGGGAAATGGCGAATAGTATGGAAAAAAAATGTGTGTGTGTGTGTGTGTGTGTGTGTGTGTGTGTGTGTGTGTGTGTGTGTGTGTGTGTGTGTGTGTTACCGGACTCTGCCTGCACGAGGTTACACAGCGTGTGAAAAGTCACTTTAGTGAGGTTGTATCATTAGCAGGGCAGTCACGTCAGAGAACAGACGACTCTCCATTTCCTTCTCTCTGAAGGTAGCGCACCCTTGGGCTGCAAGAACGTTCAGAGGGGTTGTGTGTGTGTGGGGGGGGGGGAGTGTCGTTGAGTCTGTGTGTGTGTGTGTGTGTGTGTGTGTGTGTGTGTTCTTATACACAGTGTATAAACAGAATTTTAAAAGCCTTTGTTTGGGATTGATCATATTTTCGACTCAGCCAGTGGAAGGTCTTGAGCGAGACCGTCAGGTGTGCTTTCCCTGGTAACCAGATGTTTAATGCCACTAGTTTATGTCTCAGTGATAACATTGCTGAAGCGAGAGACGTAGCTCGCTCTGTGCGAGGGAAGGAACCTTGGTCTGGAAGAATATATTTGATGGTGCACGTTGATTCCATGTGTTTCCTGTGTTTATTCTCTTTTATCTTTTCCCGCCTTACAATTTTCTTGTAATATTTTTTTTATCTATTCTTTTTTATAGTGTTTTCTTCTATCTGCCTGCATATTTTACGTACAGCAGAAGCCTTTTTCTCAGTATGTGATGGACTTTGTTCAATACATTGCTGAATTATCCTGTTTGTGTTCTGTCTTCCTTTTGTGCTTCTACAGTTCTTATTTTCTTTTCGTATTTTCGTAGTTTGTTGTCTTTTTTATATTGACGATAATTTCTCCCGTCTCTTTATATTGGTAATAATTTCTTCCATCTTTTTTATATTGATAATAATTTCTTCCGTATTTTTATATTGGTAATAATTTCTTCCTTTTTTATGTTTGTTTTCGTCACCTTTTTACGCTCCGATGTCACATTTTTTTTTCCTTCGTCTTCTCATGCTTTTATGTCACCCTTTTGTTCACTATTGTCTTCCTCCTACGATCTCCTGTTACTCTTGTGTTTGTCTTCCATCCTTCGTTTTCTTCTCGCGTCAACGATATGTGCACTGTTCTCCTCATAGCCGTGCGTTATCCTTGTGTGTACTGTTCTCTTTCTGTTATGCCATCCCATGTCTCCCAGTTCACAGTTCTCTTCGTCACCTTATATGTTCCCATATCACCCTTATGCTCCCTGTTCTCCTCATCATCTCATGCTCCTATCTCACTCTCATGCCCCTTGTTCTTTGTATGTTGTCCCCCTCCTTCCCTCACCCCACCGGCTTTCTACATATTGGTTCGCCGCTTCACCTGGCGTCCACCTGCAGGTGTGTGTGGGATACGTATGATGAAGCACCGTCTCCCTGCCATTAGTGATGTGTGTGTGTGTGTGTGTGTGTGTGTGTGTGTGTGTGTGTGTGTGTGTTTCCCGGTTCTCCCCTGCCGGTGGTGTTATTCCTCTGGGAGCACAACACACACACACACACACACACACACACACACACACACACACACACACACACACACACACACACACAGAGTCAGTTCCTGGTCCTCGCCTGTGGGTTGGAATTGCATCATTAGTGCGGTACAGGGTTGCACCCCGCTCGCTAATGATGGCTGGTCGCATCTCAACTCCTTGACTCATTGTTCAAGCCAAGGCGGCAACCCCCCCCCCTCCCCCACCCCCTCCTTCCCGCCGGAACTAGCCAGTCAGCCAACCAGCCAGTCAGCCAACCAGCCAGTCAGCCAACCCTCGCAGCAACACCTAAGGTCCTTCCTCCACATTTCCTAAGTTTGCTTTGTATAGTGGATGGCTCCTCACAAGCAAGTCTGCTTGGTGTACTCGAAGGCCCTTCGCTTGGTCTTGTCGTGGGCGCTTCGCCTCGTCTTCCTGTAGGCCCTTCGCCTAGTCTTCTCGTAGGCCCTTCGCCTCGTCTTCCCGTAGGCCCTTCGCCTAGTCTTCTCGTAGGCCCTTCGCCTCGTCTTCTCGTAGGCCCTTCGCCTCGTCTTCCCGTAGGCCCTTCGCCTAGTCTTCCCGTAGGCCCTTCGCCTAGTCTTCTCGTAGGCCCTTCGCCTAGTCTTCTCGTAGGCCCTTCGCCTCGTCTTCCCGTAGGCCCTTCGCCTGAATTTCTCGTAGGCCCTTCGCCAAGTATTAAGTTCGCTTGATGTAGTAATAGGGTCTTCAAGTGCTCTTAATTCCTCATGACGCGCTCGCTGGCCTTTCACGTACTTTCGGGGTCCGCTTAATGCAATCAGAACCCATTCGCAGAGTCGGAGTTATGCTCCATGTAAGAAGAGGCCACCCCCTCCTCAAGCAGTTGCAAATCAGCCTGATGCAATCCTAAACCCTTCACATTATGTGCAGGTTCGCTTGGTGCAATCATAAGGCCCTTCACATAGAGGCAGATGCGGTTCGTGTAATCCCAGGCCGTTTGCAGAGTTGGATTACATAAAGTGAAAGGTTCTTCACACACTTTAAGGAACGTTGTTTTCTGACTTTATATCGTTTGCTGGGTCATTATTCTCTACATAGATCAGATGATCAAAGGAACTAACGCCAGACTTGCCATATAACGCCAGACTTACCATATCTTTAAATCCCATAAACTCCCTGTGAGAAACACCATAGATTATCCTTTGCATTGTATGACTGTTATTGTATGTTTGATTTATCGTTTCTGAAATGTCGACTGACAGGCAAGTTTTCTCTCCCCCTTGATTAGAAGTGATGAATGTTTCAGATAATTTCGTCCCTTGTGGGAAGGGGACTTTGATGCGTTTCATGTTGTGATAGAGAATATATATACGGAAGTTGCACTACCTGAAATAGCAAAATTACACTGCCTGAAATGGCAAAATTACACTGCCTGAAATGGATAAAATTCACTGCCTGAAATAGCGAAACTGCACTACCTGAAATGGCAAAATTACACTGCCTGAAATGGCAAAATTACACTGTCTGAAATGGCGAAATTTCACTGTCTGAAATGGCAGAATAACTCTGCCTTAAATGGCAAAATTACACTGCCTGAAATGGCAAAATTACACTGCCTGAAATGGCTAAATTTCACTGCCTGAAGTGGCAAAATTTCACTGCCTGAAATGGCAAAATTTCTCTGCCTGAAATGGCAAAATTACAGTGCCTGAAATGGCAAAATTACACTGCCTGAAATGGCAGAATTACACTGCCTGAAATGGGAAAATTGCGCTGCTTGAAATGGCAGAATAACACTGCCTGAAATGGCAAAATTACACTGCCTGAAATAGCAAAATTATACTGCCTGAAATGGCAAAATTACACTACCTGAAATGGCAAAATTTCACTGCCTGAAATGGCAAAATTTCACTGCCTGAAATAGCAACATTACACTGCCTGAAATGGCAGAGTTATATGTTCAAGACAGCTCAGCACTGGAATCCACTTCGTTCTTATTAAAAAAAAGTTTCGCTCGATATGTAGTGATGTGGGTGATTCTGTAGAACCAGGACTCTCAAGATTCGTGTGCCTGAACTTCTGTAATGTAGGTGAGGCGGCTGTAACTTGCAGAAAGCTGGCCAAAGTAGCAAACCAGCGGAGAACCGAAAGGAGCAGAATCATCCTCTCTCTCTCTCTCTCTCTCTCTCTCTCTCTCTCTCTCTCTCTCTCTCTCTCTCTCTCTCTCTCTCTCTCTCTCTCTCGAGCAGTTGCAATAATGGCTAGCGCTCGTGGAACCGCCGGCACCGCCTTCCTTGTGTTGATAAGAACATATTACATTCACCTTAGCGAAAATTCCCTTCCCCCCCCAGTCTGTGATGGCAGACTTAATATAAGTAAAGGTGTCTTTAGGTTTTCAGTGTCAACACGTTCTTGGTAAAACTTGTATATGATGGTTCCCCTCCTTCTATCCTTGTTGGCATGTTGCTTTCTCACTTCTAATTGAGTTTTATATAACTTGATTTTTCTGTCTTAAATGTTTTGTGTCTGGGAAACCTGCCGGGCCCTTATAGGAAATGGATGGAAAGCCATTATTCTATTTCTCAAAGCGTTTTTTTTTTTTTTTTTTTTTTTTGTCTAGAGATATCGTGCTGACGGAGCCATCAGAAACTGACCCCTTTAGGAGTTTATTTTACTAGATTGTCGAGGATTCGAACCCAGTCCTACCGCGGAGCATGCTGGTACGCGCGAACCACTGGACTAGGTTCGAATCATCGACGCCTAGAGGTAAATAATTGTAATCGTCTATTCCGCTTGTCCAGTATATATATATATATATATATATATATATATATATATATATATATATATATATATATATATATATATATATATATATATCATCGTTAGTGTCTAAAAGTATTCGTGGATTTTAGAATGTTTTTACGTTTCCCATATTTTTTTCCCCCGTTTTCCTCCGGGAATATGATGTTCATATGAACAAACTGGTGGTTTTCTCGTAAAGTAGATGTAAAACCAGTAATACGTGATTCCACAGACTGGGGAAGAGGGAAGGAGGAGATGCAGGTGATAATACTTATTATTCTTATTTATTTCGTGATATCCAGGCATGTTTTGTGTCCGGATGTGTGTGTGTGGTGTGTGTGTGTGTGTGTGTGTGTGTGTGTGTGTGTGTGTGTGTGTGTGTGTCTGTGTGTGTGTGTGTGTGTGTGTGTGCTCTACAACAGTATATCCGCTTTTATACTGTACAGCAAAGGAGTTCTACACTCGTAGGGCGCCATCTCTTGAACTTTTTCTGGTATCAAACAAACTTTTTGAACTTTTGTATACCGTCATCACTCAGTGTATTCCATTCATCCGTTATTTTAAAAGTACTTCCATACATCTCTACTTACAAGTCTTGAAGATTGTGTAGATCCCGTCGCAATCCTAGCTACTGTGTACTTCCATCAGAACATTGGCATCATCTGCAAACATATTCATGTAATGAGACCAATTCTTCTGGCAAGTGTTTTGTATATTTCATGTAGGATTGTAGGATCAAGCCTTGCGGGACGCCAGTGGTAACTCCCTCCCACTTCGAGGGAGTCTTTCCCCTTATTTCCGCTCGAAGAGCCAGCTTCTTTACCATAGCCCTTTCTGATCTAGTGTCAAATGCTTTCAGGCAGGGAAGTAAACACACGATCTTCCAGGCATTTTATTTGCTCCGAGTCACACCTCACCCTCTCGAAGTCTTAATAGTTTGTTATGCATGACGACCCTTCCCTGGAACGGTGGTGTTTCTCGTTTCGGTGGTTAATTGTTTATAAGCAGTCATGAATTTGCTTTCAGATGTGTGTGTGTGTGTGTGTGTGTGTGTGTGTGTGTGTGTGTGTGTGTGTGTGTTCGCAAGCACTCATGCGTGAGGGGTGTGGTATTCTTCCTCCCTGTAATACAAATTTTACGAAGTCATAGATTTCTGACGCTATTCATGGAAGGACTAATACGGAATTTATTTGTGCCTTTGCATTTTCGTTGACCTTGAGTATATTACGTCTGTTTGATGTAAAAATTATTTAGACATCTTGAATACTGTTATGAAAAGTCTTACGCTATGATGCCTCCGTTTGTAAATCATCAGTAATGCTTACGATTCTGTTCTCAGAAAATCAGTAATACTTTGCTGTTCTCTTCTCAAAAATCATCGTCTTCCAAATACTGAGACCGAGAACATGCTTGTGAAATTTCCGTTTAACAACAGTAATGAGGATAATTAGATGTGGTACGTGTTCATACGTTCCTTTTCAGATTGCAGAATTCTCTTCTCTCTCTCTCTCTCTCTCTCTCTCTCTCTCTCTCTCTCTCTCTCTCTCTCTCTCTCTCTCTCTCTCTCTCTCTCTCTCTATATATATATATATATATATATATATATATATATATATATATATTTATTTTCTCGTCTGTTCGGCTGGCAGATCTTTGTTGAAGGAATTACTCATATGATTATTTACAACGTTAGTAGATGATCTCGAAAATGGAATGAGATAGAATCTTAAGAAGACAAGCAGTATTTACCGGTCATCTGTTTTTGTATCCCATATAATATCAGGTTCGGTTCCTGCAACGTATGTAATACCAGTCTTCAAACCTGTTTCCAACCCAGACAAGTCATGAGGTCGCACAGGTTTTTCTTAATAGATTTAGATTTAGTGCAGATTATTATACTGAATATATTTTTTTCAATGAATTTCCACTTGAGTTTTCTTGGATGAGTTGGTTGAATATCAACAGTTTGTCTGGAAGTCCAGCCTACGAAAAACAGAAATACTGTAACTGAATTTGTTACCGTAAGCACAGTTCGCACTGGGCGCTGCAGTGATATAGCCTGTATCTGTTATATTCTGTATTATGGATGATGTGGAAGTCAAGTTTCATTATATGTGAATGATAAAGTATTTGTTATTATTGTTATTATTATTATTATTATTATTAGTAGTAGTAGTAGTAGTAGTAGTAGTAGTAGTAGTAGTATTGTTGTTATTGTTATTACTATTATTATTATTATTATTATTATTATTATTATTATTATTATTATTATCATTGTTGTTATTATTATTATTATTATTATTATTATTATTATTACTATTATTGTTATTATTATTATTATTATTATTATTATTATTATTATTGTTATTATCATTATTATTATTATTATTATTATTATTATTATTATTATTATTATTTATAGCATCACAGGGTCAGTGGGGAATCATGGGATGGAGGAAGGGTGTATTGTGTTAATCTGTGTACACCAATGTACACTCGAGACTTGTAGTGGGTCACATGCGTCGCTGGATAGTGTGGGCCTGTACCACCCACACACATCGATCAGTTCGTTTGATCCGAACGATGGAGTGTTACCGGACCCTGCCTGCATGAGGTCACAAGGTTACATGGCCAGTGGAAAAGTTAGCTTTTCCGGCGCTGTATTCTTTGTCAGTTGGCCAATCAGAGAAGAGTCTCGTCCGATGGCTTCTCGCTTCAAAGGAGTTCATCCGTTCCCTGCTGTTGGATGTAGCGCAGCCTTGGAGCTGCAGGGACGCATGGAAAGATGGAGTCCTGGAGTGGCACCAGGACCCTTTCTGAATAGGATCCTGGGGCAGTTAAGACTCAAATAAACCCGAACGATAAGTATTCAGCAACGGTCTTTCCTAAATCGTGTTTTAATCCTACATGGTGTGTGTGTGTGTGTGTGTGTGTGTGTGTGTGTGTGTGTGTGTGTGGCATGTCGTCGGTTCATACGTCAAGTTGAAATATAGACACGAATGACACTTCCACATGTCCTACTTCTTAGATTTTGATCTGTTATCATCTCCGGTAGGATGTGTTGCCCATTGAACACTCTTGCACTTACGTATATTTCGAGAATACGAAAGAGTCGAATTCTTCCTCGACACTTGTTTATTTTACGTCATAAACCTGTCCATATGGGGTGTCCAATGTGTTCGTGCCGATCCATCTGACTTCCCTCACTCAAATCTCGATCAGACCCCACGAAGTTGCAGATCTTAATGGTCGTAAATCATGTTTGTGCCGAGCTTCCGCTGTTGGCCAGTCTTCGCCTTACTGTGGAGTTCGATCGCGCCTATCTAGGACACTCGGTGTCATTGAACCTTGAACGGCTCAGGGTGCTAAAGATTGGCCTGAGCGATGTGTATCAGTAAGTCCTTTTGATGCGTATTTCCTGAAGTTTTATTTCCACGCACTTGAATCTTATCACTCATGTTGGCTTTTGGTTAAACTTTGAGACTGCATATATATATATATATATATATATATATATATATATATATATAGAGAGAGAGAGAGAGAGAGAGAGAGAGAGAGAGAGAGAGAGAGAGAGAGAGAGAGAGCCATTCAAGACTCAGATGTGAACCTACGCATGTCCATGCGTTCCTTTGAGTCCATGCGTAGCTTCTGAGTCAATGCGTAGTACCTTCTCATTAAATAGTGACCTTCTCTGAGTCCCCTCGCACCTTTTTTGAGTTCCTGCAGACCTTATTTCTCATTACCAGTTGTTGTACATTATGCTGAACTCTTGTCAGACATGTTAAGGCGGTTTGTTGACCTTCATAGACGGTTTTGAAGTTTGTTTCCGAAGTGCAGATATGCACATCCGACCTCAGGTGCTATCAATGACCGGATGTACATATCCGGCTGAAGTTGGTGCCGAAGAACGGACGTAGTACATATCCGGCTGAAGTTGGTGCCGAAGAACGGATCTGCCGATCCTGTTGTATCGATAATCGCAAGCTCTTGCCCGAACTCATCCAATTTTTCACCAGACTTCATAAGATTTCTTTTCTATTGCAATTGGCAGCTCAGGTCCAAATATGGCGTGTCAACCACCTAAAAGGACAGTGGTGCGAGTCCATTGACTCGAGACTGCAGGGACCCATGACTTGTCTCTCCTCCGTCCTGGTGAATTCTGATCAGTCTTTGTGAGACATGACCGGTCATAGGGCTTTAGGCCTGTCATCTCCCTACCGGGATCATTAAAGGCCGAGAACTTCCTGTCATAAACCACCAGTCGAAAAGGCGTTCAAGATACTTCCAAGACCATACTAGTTCTCACTAACATCACTAACATACATACGGGCTTAAGCTTAGTGTAGCTCATGGTGTATAGTCGATTCACGCCCCGTACCCGACGCAGCTTTACTTTCCCCCATCACCCTCCTGTAGATGATCTTTTGGGGGGTTGGGGGGTTTGGATGAATATTGATGAGGCCCAAAATGATAGATGAAATCATGCACCCGGATGCACGTACGTTCGTTTCATACCAATGAACGTACTGCCTTCTGTCGTGTGCTGAATCATTCGATCTTCATCATATATGGAGAGGTGTATATTCCTCCCGTATTCCTCCTCAGTTCGTGCTTTACAGTAGGGCTGTCTACGTCCTGCATTTTATGCGCAGGTCTCCATCCGCGTCTTAAGATGTGATATCTGATCATGTCCTTTGTTGTGTTGTTTGCCGATAAGAGATGATAAGGTTATTGTCAGCTGATCATCGGCCCTTAGCCTCAGTATGAAGACGCTGCATCGTAAGCATGTCCCCAAGCTTTAGTTTCTCTCTCTCTCTCTCTCTCTCTCTCTCTCTCTCTCTCTCTCTCTCTCTCTCTCTCTCTCTCTCTCTCTCTCTCTCTCCACACAGACGTTCGTAAAGCACTCAGGATTGTCAGTGATGAAGTGGTAAGATTAATTGATAATAATCAACCTTCAGCTCAGTTTCGAAGATGGGAGTCGAATGGGACACCTTCGATTACGTTTTGTGTGGTAGTGTGGTACATCCGCGTCTGTTCTGTGTGGTAGTGGGATACGTCCATGTTTGTTCTGTGTGGTAGTGTGGTATATCCTCGTTTACGTATTGTGTGGTAGTGTGGTACATCCACGTTTGTTCTGTGTGGTAGTGTGGTACATCAGCATCTGTTCTGTGTGGTAGTGTGTCCGATCAGCAGCTGTGCCGTTTCCACATAAATTTTCGTAAGTTCTTAAATATTCTTTTATTCTGAGTCCGGGAAACGACGATTCCCCTCTCACGTAACTCTAGTTTGAAGTAAACACTCCCTTGCTGGAACGGTAAACACCCCAAGCAGATTGTATGCCGAGGAAAGCTTTTTAGTCTTCGTTGTGGACACGGAGTCACTCAGCTGCGTGCAAGTAAAACAAGACGTTTTAAAGCGTGCGTGTATGGGTGACTGAGCGAGTGGCGCTGAGTGCGGGGCTTAGTTCGTTAAGTGGTGTGTCAGGTGATTCACACACAGGGAACCAGGGCCGTGAAAACGGAAGGGGGCAACGTATCAGGCACAGAAGATAGACCTCTGGTTACACAAACCTGGTGAAGTGCACCAACAGGTGCGTGTGAGCCATTACCGTCATTCACCGAGTGAAGGTAAGTCGAACTTCACGAACCATTGTTGTTCGTTTTAGTAGTCGAACCTCACGAACCAATTCTCTTCGTTCAGTGGTCACACCTTACGAATCAATGCTGCTCATTTAGTAGTGGGACCAAACGAACGATTGCTGTTCATTCTGTAGTTGAACCTCGTGAGCCATTTCGTTCTGTCGTAGAACCTCATGAGCCGTTTCTCTTCGTTCAGTAGTTGAACCTCATGAACCATACCTGTTCATTCAGTGGTAGAACCTCAAAGCGTTGAAGCATTTCTCTTCACTGCGATTGTTGCCCATCACATATATGAATCAGATGTCGATACGAGCATCGCATACCTTATATTGAAACGTCTTTTGGTCATTGATGCGATGCAAGGGACTGGACGGGGAGCAGGGCAGCCCTGTGGTGCGGAGTTTGATGGTCCGACTTCGCAGTGAAAGCCAAGACTATAGGAGGTTCCTTGAGAGTCTGTGTGGCAATTAGCAGTTCGTCATGACCTTTATTGGTGGTGTGTCAGGCCATCCATAAACCACCCGGGGGTGGGACCATGTTTACGGGTCTAGCGGTGATGGGGGTCATGCGTGCGCTGGACGCTGGCTTGAGTTTGCCAGCTGCACATTTTTTTCACCCCTTCAGTCTACGTAGTCGATGCTGTTTTATCAAAGGACTCTTGTCTTCCGTACGAAATATGTCTGTATCACTTTCTCTCTCAGTATGTCTTTCAGTATGTCTATCTATCTATATATTTGCATATCTATCTGTCCCTCGTCAGTTTATCTATCTATCTATCTATTTATATCTATCTATCTTTCTTTCTATCTATCTTTCTATACCTATCTTATTATATCTGCTCCATTCCGAGTACCCCTGGAGTTGGATCAGGTTCATACAAGTCTCTGAACTCCCTCACACACACGTCGTCAACACAACCCTGGTATGTTGAAGTGAAAAAATGTACGTTCACAACACAAATGGATGTTCACAGCACAGATGGATGTTCACTGTACAGGTGTATGTTCACATTACAGATGGATGTTCACAGCACAGATGGATGTTCACAACACAGATGGATGTTCATAGCACAGATGGATGTTCACAGTACAGATGGATGTTCACAGCACAGATGGATGTTCACAGCACAGATGGATGTTCACAGCACAGATGGATGTTCACAGCATAGATGGATGTTCACAGCACAGAGCTGCATGTGACAAGAGATAGAAAAAAAAAAAAAACAGAAAGAACGGAGAAGGACCTGGGTAATCCATGTATCCTCTCAAACATCACAGTCCTGAAAAGTAAAGGTTCTGAGGACTTGTCCTGAAGGGGATGATATGTACGTGCTGGTGTGGTGGTTCTCGTGTGTTTTCTCTAGTGTTCCTGAGTGTGACTTTGAGGCAACAGCAGTGTGCGATCCTGGTAGGGTTGAGGGGGGGGTGTGTGTGTTACGGTGTGTGTGACATCACGCAGAGATAAGTGGGGGTGTGGGTGGTGGGTGGGGTGATGACGACGTCACACCAAGATTGCGGAAGCTGTGGGAGGCGGGATTGTGCCCACCGCCTTTTCCTGTGAGGCTCCCCCGCGTTTCATTCCCACCACGTACGGCTGAAATCCAATTCGTTTGCCAACCCCCGCCCGGACCTATCTGCATAGGGGTCGCCACCGGATCCTGGCTACTGCAGGGGCGGCATTTTGATTGTGTGTGTGTGTGGGTGTGTGTGGGTCTGGGATGGGAGAGGGGAGTTCCGTGCCTACATGCCTGCATGACGTTTGTTGATGTACACACTGGTATTGTGGTGGTACCAGGATGTTAAACTCCTACTGAAGGTATACTTACGTGTGTGTGTGTGTGTGTGTGTGTGTGTGTGTGTGTGTGTGTCCAGGATGTTAGACTCCTACTGAAGGTATACTTACGTGTGTATGTGTGTGTGTGTGTGTGTCTCCAGGATGTTAGACTCCTACTGAAGGTATACTTACGTGTGTGTGTGTGTCCAGGATGTTAAACTCCTACACTAGGTATACTTACGTGTGTGTGTGTGTCCAGGATGTTAAACTCCTCCTGAAGGTATACTTACGTGTGTGTGTGTGTGTGTGTGTGTGTGTGTGTGTGTGTGTGTGTCTCCAGGATGTTAAACTCCTACTGAAGGTATACTTATGTGTGTGTGTGTGTGTGTGTGTGTGTGTGTCCAGGATGTTAGACTCCTACTGAAGGTATACTTACGTGTGTGTGTGTGTGTGTGTGTGTGTGTGTGTGTCCAGGATGTTAGACTCCTACTGAAGGTATACTTACGTGTGTGTGTGTGTCCAGGATGTTAAACTCCTACACTAGGTATACTTACGTGTGTGTGTGTGTGTCCAGGATGTTAAACTCCTCCTGAAGGTATACTTACGTGTGTGTGTGTGTGTGTGTGTGTGTGTGTGTGTGTGTGTCCAGGATGTTAAACTCCTACTGAAGGTATACTTACGTGTGTGTGTGTGTGTGTGTGTGTGTGTGTGTGTATGTGTGTGTGAGTGTGTAGGGTGAGGAGGGTGAGAGGTGCTGGATGGAAGTTTTGGTTGTACCTTATAAAGTCATGTGGCTTACAGCTGGTGTGTACGGCCGTGGCATGGCTGCTGTTTAATCCATAAACGTAATATATATATATATATATATATATATATATATATATATATATATATATATATATATATATATATATATATATATATATATATATATAACACGATAAGTTCCCAAGTGCACCTTCGTGCAATAATCACATCATCATGGGTGACACAAGAGAGAAATATAACAATCAGTTGACATACATCGAAGAGACGAAGCTAGGACGCCATTTGGTAAACATGCGATTGTAGTGCAGTTAACGCGCATTTACGTAGAAAATCAAATATTTGCCCTCTTTATAGGATTCGAACCGTTACCCATGTGTGGAGGCTGGAGACATCAACTACCGAGCTATGAAACCCATAATAGAAACATGACTTGGATCACTTGGGCTCCATAGCCTAGCCGCTTTCCGTCTCCACCTTACACACAGGTGGTAGCGGTTCGAATCCTGTTGTCGGGAGGGAGCTGTGTGTTCTGTGGAAGTGTCTTCATCGCCCTACATTCGTTGTTCGATACCTCCGTTTTCGCCTCCATGTTAGACAGTAACTTCGATAAAACATTGACGACTCATTACGGGAACGACCGATGGATATCCCGTATGTAAACAGATAGTCATTTTTCTATTATGGGTTCCACCTAGGAGTATTTAAGCACCTCGAGCCTCCCCACACATGGTAGGGGTTCGAATCCTGGTGTTGGATATATATATATATATATATATATATATATATATATATATATATATATATATATATATATATATATATATATGTATATATATATATATATATATATATATATATATATATATATATATATATATATATATATATATATATATATGCATGTAAAACATGCATTTAAGCAGTGATAAAAAAGAACTTGTTTATGAAGAAGCAATTTGTTTTACTTCGCCTTTGCGTATGTGATGCAGCCAGCCAGCCATGGCCGTGGATTTCATTTTTCTTCATGTGTCAGGTGGCCAGGAACGAACGCGCAAGACTGGCTTCTAATTTTATGATCAGCCTCGGCATTTCTGATAGGTGATTGACCGTCCTCTGAATGTGCAGGATCATCTCGCGTGGGGAAGCGGGTACATGGGATTAAATTTTTATGGCAAAATGCTTCTCATGAGGCGAGTATATATATATATATATATATATATATATATATATATATATATATATATATATATATATATATATATATATACCGCTGAAGCTTTTGTGTTGAATTTGTGTGTGTGTGTGTTAAGGGCGAGGGGTGCCTTGGTCTTTGTGTGTGTTTGTGTGGTTGTAACATTACTGAGGTGTGTGACGGGCAGTTTGCCCTATGTAGGTGGGTGTAACGTCAGTGTGTGACGTGTACCTTTGTGTATGTGGCCGTAACACTTTTGAAGTGTTGTTGACCCGTGACGTCGACGGGGTTACATTACTGAATCAGTGACATACTTCAGATTCCTTCAGTAACCTTACAGGGAGATTGTGTATGTGGAATATGTAGCTGACGAGTGTTCCCAGCTCATTCTTTAAGTCTGCATCCTTAATCGCTGACACCAAAGTGTATTCCTAAGGCATAGAAGCCATTATAATCTAAGGACAGTTTGATCAATGTAATTAGATCATCATTTTTAACAGAATGAGATTCGAGTATCTTTTGAACATAGTGTTGGAGTACGTCCCCCGACGTGAAGGTCCGGTGATGATGAGTGTGCCATATCGACATCCATCTGTATTCCGTGGGGTAGGCTCATCCTCGTGCTCCTTCCTCTTGCTCAGCGTGATGTGGTCCACTCCCACCAGGAATACTGACAAGGGAGAGGCAACTGGCCCCATTTTATCTCATGGTAACGGGAGTGTCATCCGTACCTTTGCAATCTGATCACCTTCTGTCTTTCTCTGCCTGAAGTAGGAATTGTGTTTCAGATATCACCCATGTGTGTTTCAGGCGGACGCTCTCCTGTCAGCTTCATTGCTCTTCTCTCTCTCTCTCTCTCTCTCTCTCTCTCTCTCTCTCTCTCTCTCTCTCTCTCTCTCTCTCTCTCTCTCTCTCTCCTCTGTGTCTTCACCTCTTCGTTGTGATCGAGGACAGAGTGGGCAGAAAACGTGTCCAGGAATTGATTCTCTTAAATGCATGTACCAGAGTCGTTACATATATCGCGTTTCTTAATGTTTTTATTTTCCTTAGATACAGAGAATTTTATAGATAAGAGATATCACGAGATTTCGATGAATACCGTATGTAGTATAGATGATCGTAACGTGGGTATTAGATTTTCTTTTTTTTTTTTTTTTGTAGCGGTAAACTGATTGTAATGTGACTGAGTGAACCACGTTAACTGCTCGAGTAATCCAAGTTATTGCTGTGTAAGTAAACCAAGTTCAGTGCTTGGGCAAGTCAGATTACAACCTCGTAAATCATATTACTGTCTGGGCGGACCATATTAAATCTTGACCGACCCAAGCATGAGTTCTGATAGTTCTTATAGTGAGAGCAGCAACAGGAACTTAAGGTAGAACGTTGGTCAAAGCAAACACACCTTTTTTTTTCTATTTCAGTTTTATTACATCCTAAGATGGGATCTTGTATCTAGTAGAAGTTGTAATATATATATATATATATATATATATATATATATATATATATATATATATATATATATATATATATATATATATATTTATATATATATATTTATATATATATATATATATATATATATATATATATATATATATATATATATATATATATATATATATATATATATATATACTTGCCCCTCTTTCCAAAACTCTTGCGTTCACCTCCCTAACAACCCCATCCATAAACAAATTAAACAACCATGGAGACATCACACACCCCTGCCGCAAACCTACATTCACTGAGAACCAATCACTTTCCTCTCTTCCTACACGTACACATGCCTTACATCCTCGATAAAAACTTTTCACTGCTTCTAACAACTTGCCTCCCACACCATATATTCTTAATACCTTCCACAGAGCATCTCTATCAACTCTATCATATGCCTTCTCCAGATCCATAAATGCTACATACAAATCCATTTGCTTTTCTAAGTATTTCTCACATACATTCTTCAAAGCAAACACCTGATCCACACATCCTCTACCACTTCTGAAACCACACTGCTCTTCCCCAATCTGATGCTCTGTACATGCCTTCACCCTCTCAATCAATACCCTCCCATATAATTTACCGGGAATACTCAACAAACTTATACCTCTGTAATTTGAGCACTCACTCTTATCCCCTTTGCCTTTGTACAATGGCACTATGCACGCATTCCGCCAATCCTCAGGCACTTCACTTGGGAAGTGAGTCAGTTGTTGTTCGCTGATGATACAGCGCTGGTGGCTGATTCATGTGAGAAACTGCAGAAGCTGGTGACTGAGTTTGGTAAAGTGTGTGAAAGAAGAAAGTTAAGAGTAAATGTGAATAAGAGCAAGGTTATTAGGTACAGTAGGGTTGAGGGTCAAGTCAATTGGGAGGTGAGTTTGAATGGAGAAAAACTGGAGGAAGTGAAGTGTTTTAGATATCTGGGAGTGGATCTGGCAGCGGATGGAACCATGGAAGCGGAAGTGGATCATAGGGTGGGGGAGGGGGCGAAAATTCTGGGAGCCTTGAAGAATGTGTGGAAGTCGAGAACATTATCTCGGAAAGCAAAAATGGGTATGTTTGAAGGAATAGTGGTTCCAACAATGTTGTATGGTTGCGAGGCGTGGGCTATGGATAGAGTTGTGCGCAGGAGGATGGATGTGCTGGAAATGAGATGTTTGAGGACAATGTGTGGTGTGAGGTGGTTTGATCGAGCAAGTAACGTAAGGGTAAGAGAGATGTGTGGAAATAAAAAGAGCGTGGTTGAGAGAGCAGAAGAGGGTGTTTTGAAATGGTTTGGGCACATGGAGAGAATGAGTGAGGAAAGATTGACCAAGAGGATATATGTGTCGGAGGTGGAGGGAACGAGGAGAAGAGGGAGACCAAATTGGAGGTGGAAAGATGGAGTGAAAAAGATTTTGTGTGATCGGGGCCTGAACATGCAGGAGGGTGAAAGGAGGGCAAGGAATAGAGTGAATTGGAGCGATGTGGTATACCGGGGTTGACGTGCTGTCAGTGGATTGAAGCGGGGCATGTGAAACGTCTGGGGTAAACCATTGAAAGCTGTGTAGGTATGTATATTTGCGTGTGTGGACGTATGTATATACATGTGTATGGGGGTGGGTTGGGCCATTTCTTTCGTCTGTTTCCTTGCGCTACCTCGCAAACGCGGGAGACAGCGAGAAAGCAAAAAAAAAAAAAAAAAAAAAAAAAAAAAAAAAAAAATATATATATATATATATATATATATATATATATATATATATATATGTATAGAGAGAGAGAGAGAGAGAGAGAGAGAGAGAGAGGATCACAATTTTGCGCTTAATCGAGTATATTCCTATGAGTCCACGTGGAAGATGAAACACGATAAGTTCCCAAGTGCACTTTCGTGATTTACATCAGGGGAGACAAAAGAGAAATATAACCGTCAGTTGATATACAATGAAGAGACGTAGCCAGGGCGCCATTTGGTAAACATGCGATTGTCCAAGACAGACAAGAAGGTGAATTATTTATGAATTTTATCAACAATAAAGTTATCCAATTTGTATAGACCTTCACTAATATTAAGATTATAATTCTTTGTATATTTAATTATAGAAAATTCAGTGATATTTCTCGTGGTAATAGAGTTAATAACTGAGATGGCATTACTCCAGTCAATACAATGATCATAGTTTTTAACCTGATTAAACGAGGCATTTGATTCTTGTCCCTTTCTTATACAACATTTATGTTGCTTAAGTCTAACAGAAAGATCCTTACCAGTCTGCCTAACATAAGACATATCACAATTTCTGCATAGCACTTTATAGATGCACCCAGGAGAACTTTCTGGTTATATTCTTTATAGTATTATTGTTGCTCAAGGCAACATTTACATTAAAGGATTTAAGCAACATGAGAAGTAAAGTAAAATTATTATCGAAAGAGAGAACTAAAAGATTCTTGGTGTCAATGGGAAGTTTGGTCTCAACTCTATAAAATTATCATTTCAATCTGAGTTCCTTAGGGCATTACGAATTTGCAGTCCAAAGTATATTGATGATGAGTTTAAGAAGATATATTCTATTGTATATAAGTTAAAGTACCCTAGATCTTTCATTGATAAATCTCGTAAGTTAGCGTAAGTTTACATTTCGCATGGATTGGAATCCTCGCTGTATCGATGTGAGAGGTAATGAGACCGTCTTTCACATTGTGAGTCTAATGCACATGTTCATCTAGCGTTGATGTAGTGTTTTTTTCATGGTTATTTTACATGTTTACTTAAGTTTACATGAGAAAGACAGACAACAGGAGGCCTGATTGGCCCGCGACTGGGTTCTCTGGTTTAGAGGATAAAGTTTAGCTTGACTAGAAAATGAAATTGTGGATGCTTATCCCACATTTACCTACAGTCATAGAGGTGTGAGATGTCACTTATGAATCCTCCTCAAGGTCTGAGAGAAATGAGAGACAGATTGTGTTATGTCCTTATCTACAGCCAATGTGGCTTGTTTCTCGCAACCCTCGACTGTGTCTCTCTGTCTAGAATATCTGTCTATATTTCTGTCTGCATGTTTTCTATCTACCTACAAACCACCTCTCTCTCTCTCTCTCTCTCTCTCTCTCTCTCTCTCTCTCTCTCTCTCTCTCTCTCTCTCTCTCTCTCTCTCTCTCTCTCTCTCTCTATCTATCTATCTTCGTCTTCTTCTTCTTCTTCTTCTTCTTCTTCTTCTTTACACAGTATGTGTAAACATTTCCTCCAAACATCCCTCAGGTTCTGTTTGTAGTCCCTCGTCCTCTGTATATCTTAAACATCATCTTTTTGCTTGCCGTACATATAAACATGATTCACGCCCCGTGACTGCAGGCACACCCAATATCTGTGAGCATCCCTTCTATCCCCCCTTCCTCCCAGTCACCACCCCACGGTGTCTGTAAACACACCTTGTCGCCCACTGCATCACACACCTCCCCCCATATATAAACATTCCCCCCGACCACCCGCGGCTGAAGCACACCGTAAATACAAACAGAAGATTGCAAGGCACAGGAATATTGAGTTGCGTGTTCAGGTGTATATATATATATATATATATATATATATATATATATATATATATTCCTATGAATCCACGGGGAAAATGAAACACGAAAAGTTCCCAAGTACACTTTCGTGTAATAATCACATCATCAGGGGAGACACAAGAGAGAAATATAACAGTCAGTTGATATACATCGAAGAGACGAAGCTAGGACGCCATTTGGTAAACATGGACAATATATATTGGAAAGGATCACAATTTTGCGCGTGATCAAAATTTTCCCCGTGGACTCATAGGAATATATATATATATATATATATATATATATATATATATTTCTCTCTCTCTTTCTTTCCCTCTATAGCTTGTCCAGCCCCTACCACCACCATCTCCAAAGAACAGTTTTATGTCGTCCAGATGTGTTGTGTGGAGGTATTGAGGACATAATGCTATCTCAGGGCTGCGTTTTGTGCAGTGTTATCTCAGGGCTGCGTTTTGTGCAGTGTTATCTCAGGGCTGCGTTTTGTGCAGTGTTATCTCAGGGCTGCGTTTTGTGCAGTGTTATCTCAGGGCTGCGTTTTGTGCAGTGTTATCTCAGGGCTGCGTTTTGTGCAGTGTTATCTCAGGGCTGCGTTTTGTGCAGTGTTATCTCAGGGCTGCGTTTTGTGCAGTATTATCTCAGGGCTGCGTTTTGTGCAGTGTTATCTCAGGGCTGCGTTTTGTGCAGTGTTATCTCAGGGCTGCGTTTTGTGCAGTGTTATCTCAGGGCTGTGTTTTGTGCAGTGTTATCTCAGGGCTGCGTTTTGTGCAGTGTTATCTCAGGGCTGTGTTTTGTGTAGTGTTATCTCAGGGCTGCGTTTTGTGTAGTGTTATCTCAGGGCTGCGTTTTGTGCAGTGTTATCTCAGGGCTGCGTTTTGTGCAGTGTTATCTCAGGGCTGTGTTTTGTGTAGTGTTATCTCAGGGCTGCGTTTTGTGCAGTGTTATCTCAGGGCTGTGTTTTGTGTAGTGTTATCTCAGGGCTGCGTTTTGTGTAGTGTTATCTCAGGGCTGCGTTTTGTGCAGTGTTATCTCAGGGCTGTGTTTTGTGCAGTGTTATCTCAGGGCTGCGTTTTGTGCAGTGTTATCTCAGGGCTGCGTTTTGTGCAGTGTTATCTCAGGGCTGCGTTTTGTGCAGTGTTATCTCAGGGCTGCGTTTTGTGCAGTGTTATCTCAGGGCTGCGTTTTGTGCAGTGTTATCTCAGGGCTGCGTTTTGTGCAGTGTTATCTCAGGGCTGCGTTTTGTGTAGTGTTATCTCAGGGCTGCGTTTTGTGCAGTGTTATCTCAGGGCTGCGTTTTGTGCAGTGTTATCTCAGGGCTGCGTTTTGTGCGTATTGTAACGAGCGTGATCTTATCGGGCGCTGTTTGCAGCAGGGAGCCGGCCATCAAGGTAAATACGTACGATCGTCAGCTTCGTCAGCGTGTGTGTGTGTGTGTGTGTACGTACCAGAATGTATATTCGTATCCCCCTCTACATATTAGGGAGAAGATTAGAGTTTCGGTCGCCTAAGAAAAAGAAAAAAAAGAAAAAAAAACGTTTGGGTTTTTGAAGACGTGTTTTTTTTCCCCCCTTTAAAAGTCCGCGTCAGAACCGCAAGGATTTAACTCACGGTGGACGTAGAACATTGGTTAAAGATCGGTGTTCTGTCCCTGAAAAGTACACTCGGTAAATCCCTTAAAGATTGAGACAGAGGCCTTTTAAAAGCATCGCCACACCACAAGGGCTGATGTTAAAGACGTAGGCAGACGCCTTTTTAAAAGAACACGCCAGTCTGGGTGATTAGTGCGGTCATTTAAATTTGGAGGTGCTGGGAGAGTCCCATAACCTCCAAATTTAAATGGTCTTTGGATTTTTTAACCCACTGTTAAGGAATCGTTATCCTGTCACCAAATCTTCAATACCACTGACTCTAATCATGTCAGAGTTCAAAGATTAAAATCACACACGCATAGCACCAGGTAACAGACGAAGAACGGGCCATCCACACACACACACACACACACACACACACACACACACACACACACACACACACACACAGACATACACACACAAACACGCATATATGTATATATATATATATATATATATATATATATATATATATATATATATATATATATATATATATATATATTTTTTTTTTTTTTTTTTTTTTTTTTTTTCGTACATGTTTGCCATTACCCGCATTAGCGAAGTAACATTAAGGACAGAGGATTAAGACAAGGACGGAAAATCCTCACTTGGCCCCCTTCTCTCTTCTTTTGGAAAATTAAAAACTAGAGTGGAGGATTTCCAGCCCCTCCGCTTCCTCCTCTTTTAGTCGCCTTTTACAACACACGGGAATACGTGGGAAGTAGTATTTCTCCCCTATCCCCAGGTATATATATATATATATATATATATATATATATATATATATATATATATAGATATATATGTGTGTGTGTGTGTGTGTGTGTTTGTTCAATGTATACACCCATAGAGTCACATATACATACATATTCATATACATATCACATATACATACACATACACAGACATATACATATATACACATGTACATATTCATACTTGCTTGCCTTCATCCATTCACACTGGCGACGTCCTGCCACTCGAACTTGCTGTAGCTTGGATGAGATGACACTTGGTCGGGATGTTACTTCGCCTGCAGACACTTGGTGCATGAAAGTCGAAACATAAAACTTTTTGTGTGTGAGTGAGGTCTTCGTCTGTTCCTGGCGCCAAATCGGTAAAGTGGGAAACGGCGAATAAGTGTGAAGGATTTTTTAAAAGATGAAAGTTTTGAATCAGTTTAAGACATTATATTGAAAGATGCTCTCGCCTTAGAAGAAAACTTAGAAGATTTTGATCAAAAACAGTAACAGATAACTTCCCACACCCTGTTGCCTACATGTAATGTACAATTGGTGATTAGAGAGAAAAAAGGGTCTTTAATTTCCCAGTTTTATTTCCCTCTTAGCTCGATAGACATCTTGATGGTAAAGCTAGCTCATGAAAACTACATGTGTCGTAATAACTTTAATGGCGAATTGATTAACTTTACCTTTTTGCCCACAAACATCCAACGTGTTTCGTTATCTAAGATGAAATTACTATATGTTTTTGTTAAGCGTATCCATATATGTAATTCACGTGTATCCTTTACGTTGTGCCTTTCATATGCTATTGCCTGACGCTTCTGAGAACACAAGACTAATCCTACAGTTCACTGTTTCCAAACATTGTAGGGTTGGTGAAGCGCCCTATGGCATATGGTTGTTCTGTTAGCATTGTGGTTCTCCTGAAGGACAGCCAACTTCCTTATTCATGTCCCTGACGTGGTAGAATATATCGTAACTGCATGATAACAGTAAAGTTAGCAACAGTATGCACACGGTGTTTTAAATTCATGATAACGCTAAAGTTAGCAACAGTATGCATACGATGTTGTAACTGCATGATAACGCTAAAGTTAGCAACAGTTTGCACACAGTGTTGTAACTGCATGATAAGGCTAAAGTTAGCAACAGTATGCATACGATGTTGTAACTGCATGATAACGCTAAAGTTAGCAACAGTATGCACACGGTGTTGTAACTGCATGATAACGCTAAAGTTAGCAACCCTCTGCACACGGTAATGCTTCTCTCTCACGAGGTTTTGTAGACAGTTTCGCATAGATTTATTCTCGTATTTTCAGTCCGTAGAAGAATGAAAGTTATGTAATTAATTGTTCGCCATCATCGAAGAGAGAACCTGTGTTCATCTGTAAATGGCTTTTGCTCATGTCCATGAGAGTCGTGTACGGAGGAGAGTACTGTGTCCACACGTTCAGCTGTGAAGATGGTGAGGCTGCTTCAGCTCGTCTCTGATTCATAATAACCTCAGCGATAACTTTTTAAGATTTTTCGAAATACAGTTTTGATGGTGTTTGCAGACGTTCTTATGGTGCAGCTTTATGGAAATGATATATGTGGGTGTAGATACCGTAATGGATATATATTATGTTATCCATTATCTCTCACAGTACGAGAATACGGGAGGCTATACACCACTCTAAATGTCCTCTTTCCTCATCTCTTCCTACCGAGTCTATATGGCACCTCCTATATTATCTCCGGGCAGGGTCTTCCATGTTCCTTCCCAGCTCCAAGTGGGCAAGAAGTACGGCCCAGTTGGCGTGATCCCTCGTGTCCTAAGGCGGTATGCTTGCTCCAATCCTCGCACGCCTGTTTCGTCTCTGTCTAAAAACCACAGACTTTTCCTTCTTCTCGGTGCAGACCAACCGTAAGAAAGGAGACCATTCTGACCCTTCCAGCTCTCGGGCCATTACCCCCGCTTCCGCTGCCTGTGAAGTCTTTGAAACTCTCCTTAACTCTAACTTTCTCAATGCACTTAGATTCCCCACAGCTCTCGCACTGCGAGGTCCATGGATGATCTTTACCATGCGGTTTTCCTCGGGTTCTCTCCTCTCTCTCTCTCTCTCTCTCTCTCTCTCTCTCTCTCTCTCTCTCTCTCTCTCTCTCTCTCTCTCTCTCTCTCTCTCTCACAGGATTTTGTGGAGGTTTTGTGGTGGCCTTCCATATCTCCGAAACACTTGCCAGGGCGTTGCACAAGTCGTTGTTTTTTTGTTTTTCTTTTTAAATACTTATTTTTTCCGCTTTTCCCCCCACTTCCCCGAAGCTTAGGATCTCTCCGGCTGTCCTATTGCAGTGGTTGCTGATGGAGCGACTACTTCCAGTCGACAGAGGTGTTCCTCAGGGTTGTCCTTTTCACCCGCTCTCTTTCTTCTCTGATCGCCTCATCACTCTTGCTTGTACGATCCTATTCACACTCAGGATTTCACTGTACACGCTTCATCTCATTTCCCCTCTCCCTCCCCACATTCAGTACCCATTCTTTATCTCGCACTGAACGTATTTTCTCTCTCATCTCGGACCTATGGAACATCTCGGACTAGGGAAGCAGTGGCTTGGTTAGATTCAATGTGTCTCTTAGTGTGTGTCACTAGTTTCCTCCTGTTCATGCTCAGAACACCACAAGTCAGGCGTATGACGTGGCTGAACTGTGGTGTTCTGATCATAAACGGGTCAGGCATAACCAGACCCTATACTGTATGTCGACGTGAGGAATGAGCTGGGAACACTCGTCAGCTAAATATTCCACATACACAATCTCCCTGTAAGGTTACTGAAGGAATCTGAAGTGTGTCACTGATTCAGTAATGTAACCCCGTCGACGTCAAGGGTCAACAACACTTCAAAAGCGTTACGGCCACATACACAAAGGTACACGTCACACACTGACGGTACACCCACCTACATAGGGCAAACTGCCCGTCACACACCTCAGTAATGTTACACCGTACCCACGCACACACACACACACACACACACACACACACACACGTTAGGGTCTTAAAGACAATTTTTTTTTTCCTTTAAAAGTCCGCGTTAGAACCGTAAGGATTCAACTCACAGTGGACGTAGAGCGTTAGTTTAAAGATCGGTGTCCTCTCCCTGTCCCTGAAAAGTACACTCAGGTAGATCCCTTAAAGATTGAGACAGAGGCCTTTTAAAAGCATCGCCACACCACTAGGGACTGATGTTAAAGACGTAGGCAGACGCCTTTTTAAAAGAACACGCCAGTCTGGGTGATTAGTGCGGTCATTTAAATTTGGAGGTGCTGGGAGAGTCCCATAACCTCCAAATTTAAATGGACTTTGGATTTTTTAACCCACTGTTGAGGAATCGTAATCCTATCACAATCTTCAATACCACTGACTTTTCACCGAATCATTTCAGAGGTCAAAGATTAAGATCACTCACGCATAGCGCCAGGAAACAGACGAGGAATGGCCCAATCCACCCACATACACATGTATATACATAAACGCCCAGACACGTACATATACGTACATATACATTTCAATGTATACATACATATATACACATGTATATATTCATACTTGCTGCCTTTATCTATTCCCCTCGCCACCCCGCCACACATGAGATAGCATCCCCCCCCCCCCTCTCTCTCTCTCTCTCTCTCTCTCTCTCTCTCTCTCTCTCTCTCTCTCTCTCTCTCTCTCTCTCTCTCTCTCTCTCTCTCTCTCTCGGTAGCGCCAGGAAAAGACAAAAAAGGCCACATTCGTTCACACTCAGTCTCTATCTGTCGTGTGCAATGCACCGAAACCACAGCTCCCTTTCCACATCCAGGCCCCACAGACCTTTCCATGTTTTAACCCAGACGCTTCATATGCCCTGGTTCAATATATATATATATATATATATATATATATATATATATATATATATATATATATATATACACCAGACAGGGAACTCTCAGAGATTATATCTTGAGAAGCGAACTGTACGAAAATGAACACGCAAAGGGGCGGCTTGACGAAGGTGAATATGGATCCAGAAAGAAACCTCGTTTGGAGATGGAGCCCAATGCACAGGGCAGCACTACCAGGGTTCCTGAGCATTAAATTGTATAGAGGAAAAAGAGGAGGCATGAGGAGTGTGAATTAGGACCCGGCAAAAGGCCCCGTTATGAAAGCCTCCAAGGCTCACCCGCACCAGAGGAACGGACCCCAGGATCCGAAGTTGTGGTTAGTACAGCTGAATATGATAACACGATAATGATGGTCGACGGATAGATACAGTTAGTGACAGTCACATCTGACTTCGGGGAAAACGACTCCGATCTGACAGATCCTGAGGTGGTCGTAATCACTATCACGGAACCTGAAGGGTCGTCAGTCACTGACGAAGACGATTTGGAATCTCCCAAAGAAGGTTCCAGTTCTATCCGACCCTCAGGAGCCAGTCATTCGCTAAGAAACCTCAGGCTCTAAGTTGAACATTTCTAAAGAAAAGGTCGACCTGTTTAGTGAGTTTGGTTAGACGAAGGGTATTCGAGTACATAGTATTCGAATAGTTATTTCCTATTTGCCAGGCTCATAGCTTAGCGGTAGCATTCCCGCCTGTGGCACAGGGGTCCCGGGTTCGATCCTGGCTGTTGGAGGTTTGTATGTTCTATGAAGGTGCCCGTTCATTTGCACTTTATTCGTATTCATATACCTCCACGTTGTACAGTTAGGTTCGGTAAAATGCTATCTGCTGCTATGTGCGCCTGTTGGGAAATAACCGGTGTAGACCCCGTTGCTCACCAACGTGAGACGAAGGGTATTCGAGTACATAGTATTCGAATAGTTATTTCCTATTAGCCAGGCCCATAGCCTAGCGGTAGCATTCCCGCCTGTGGCACAGGGGTCTTGGGTTCGATCCTGGCTGTTGGAGGTTTGTATGTTCTATGATATATATATATATATATATATATATATATATATATATATATATATATATATATAGAGAGAGAGAGAGAGAGAGAGAGAGAGAGAGAGAGATTACCCGGGTTCCTCCATCATTCAAGCTTTAGCGTTTAGTCTTCAGAGTTCGAGCTAACCAGGCTTGAGTGTACGTGATAAGAGAGCACAACACATGACACGGTTGGAGTGTTTATAAGCTCTCGAGTAGGTGGAATGTATATGACAGGACATTTGTTTGTTTTGACACCTTTAGCACCATGCGTGCGAGGGCGGTGCCCTTCAGATTCTCCCATTGAGCACGACGGTTCGTTCCTTTAAACACAGCCATAGTGACCCTCGAAAATACGAACGATTTTCGTCCCGAAGTACGACGACACGACCCTTCAGCACGGACCCTTAAGCACTTACGGTTCTACCCTTGAGCACGACATCAAAGGACACTTTAAAAAGTTGTGGTTCATCCTTTTAGCACGGCGCTGCGACCCCTCGAGCATGAGGGCTCGGGAAGTTGAGGGTTATCGTTGGCTGCTTAACAGATACATTGCTGAATTTTTCACACACACACACACACACACACACACACACACACACATACACACACACACACACACACACACACACACACACACGTACGAAGTGAGTGTCTTGTAAATCTTATATACTCAAGAAGGAACTGAAATATGTGGCTCATAGAATGCTCGAGCACGACACTCCTCCGATTATGAATGACAAGAGTATATATCAAGCAGCCAGTGTCACCAGTGTGTGTGTGTGTGTGTGTGTGTGTGTGTGTGTGTGTGTGTGTGTGTGTGTGTGTGTGGGGCAGACACTCCTGGAAAAGCCCCACCACTTAGCTTTGTTCCCCTTATCTTGTAAACCTCGAAAGATGATTTTGTACCCCAGTGATTTTTCACATCCACGATGACGAAATAGATGCTGATAGTCTCTCTCTCTCTCTCTCTCTCTCTCTCTCTCTCTCCTCTTCTCTTCTCTTCTCTTCTCTTCTCTCTCTCACCAGATTACATCAGGCAGATGTTTTCACGTCAACGAACCATCGAATCGGTCCGTGCGAGGTCCTCAGCTGGCGTCTCCTCTCTCTCTCTCTCTCTCTCTCTCTCTCTCTCTCTCTCTCTCTCTCTCTCTCTCTCTCTCTCTCTCTCAGGCGTAGGGCCGTGAGACTATAACAACTGGGGCACTAACGCAGCGTTTGAGTATCGGATGACCTGGCGTTCAAAAAGCCGAAAAGGTGCCTAAAGAGAGCATGGCTGTACCAAACTGTCGGGCGACTTGTCGAGAAAATAGAAGACAAGGAATTGTATGATTATTACCAGACGCAGTTCGTCTGATAGAGGAGGAGGGGAAATAAGGTCGTATGGGGATAAGGGGGAATAAGGCGTGTGGGGAGGAGGGGGAATGAGGCGTGTAGGAAGGAGGGGAAATGAGTCATGTGGGAAGGAGGGGGAATGAAGCGCGGGGAGGAGAGGGATAGAAATACATATACTAGTCCAGTGTCCGGCCACACCTGTCGAGGGCCAGTTTTTATACCCGAGCGATAAGGGCACGAGGGGTTATCTGGAGGTCTCCCACCCACCAAGAACTCACAATTATGTAGGATAACGTAGCATTTTAGGTGGCGACCTCTCCTCCTCCTTCCTCTCTCCTCTCCTCTCCTCTCCTCTCCTCTCCTCTCCTCTCCCTCTCTCTCTCTCTCTCTCTCTCTCTCTCTCTCTCTCTCTCTCTCTCTCTCTCTCTCTCTCTCTCTCTCTCTCTCTCTCACACACACACACACTGCCGCTCACAACATGCCTTGCTGTAGATAACGCTTGCTCTCATTTGCATTCGCCACGGCCCGGCC